>NC_056725.1:496903603-496941103 GCF_019279795.1 Protopterus annectens | reverse complement strand
CACTCATGTACAAGCAAACTATCAGTGCATACTTGCTTTTGACAATTCATCTGGCAACCACCAGAGGGTTGGAGAAAATATTAAGAGAATGTCCCTAACACTGCAGGATGCTGGACCCAGCCCTTGGGTTTGATGGCCAATAGGAGAAATGTGATGAAAAAATTAAGGAAAACAAAAAAGAGAATTGCAATAACTGTTTCAAACTCCACAATGCAGTGTAAATAACAGCATGACTCAGAATCCCTGTTAATCATAAAGCCACTAATCTCTTTCTGTTTTGTTTAGTTCTCCATCATGTAAATAAATTTGGTATTCATAATATTTTTTTTTTATTATCCTTGAGAAGGTTGCTGTTTCTTCTGAGGGGTGACTAAAAAACTATGTTGGTACACAATAAATGCTTGTGACAATTGAGAACAAATGCCACTAAGTATCCTGGAATAAATGATTCATGAGCCATTAAGCTTTAATACTTATTTATTAATACAATCACAGTATGAAGTTTTTACATCAAGTATTTATATTAAGTATGGCTACTAAGTTTATGAAAACTGAATATGTGTTTTACTGCATTTACTTTATGTATGATCATAACACATTGCTTCTTTAAAAAGCAATCTTTTGTCGATTGATAGGTGGTTCAAAATTTTAAGCAGGCTAGATGAGCTTGGTTTCAGGTTCTGATGACGTCCACTTCATGACAAAAGTGATAAACTTGGTTGTTTGTTAATAAATGCATTAACTGTTGAGTGTTGAGAAGGTGCACCTTGATGTTTTCTTTCTAGTCTAGTTCTCCAGCAAAACAAACACAGTTTTGGAAGAAACATGACAGATCTGTGCATACATGGGAAAAAGGGATAGCTTTAAAACATGAAGAGCTGTGGAGGAAGTGAGGGTAGACGATCATACTAAACATTAAAAAAATGGTAGCAGAGGGCAACTGTATCTGCTACAGTGTTTTAACACCAGTGTCCTGCTTTCAGTTAGCAAACCTTAAAGCTGTCTTACTTTATGCGTGTCAACTCATAGTTCATTCTCATGTACATGTTGCTGAAATACCTTCTGAGTTTTAATAATGAGACTATAAAATAAATGCGATCAATCTGTGGCAAAAAAATATAAAGAGGGGCTGTGGTCTGGCAATAAGAGCATTTCATACCAGGATGATATGTCTGCATGTGAAAGATTTCCACTGGAGACAGAATCTCCAGGAGGCATTCCATAACCACCCTTAGTGATTTTCAAAGTTCATTCAGATATATGTCAACTTCATTGTTCAATAGGAAGCCATGGGGAAAAATAGCATCATAATCATTACTCTTTTGTTAGTTTGACCTGAAGGATATTTTTCAAACGCTACCATTACAATTCACAAGTCTTCTTGTAATACGTGTATGTTTTACTGTTGGAATAGGAAAAAGGTAAAGAGTCTGTCAGAAATACGTTTCATAACTTCCAGCCCCATTTAGAGCCATATCATTAGCCTATGTTTTCTGGGCACTACAGTCAGTATCATAAATAAACAAAGTATAACAACATTCTTTACGGATATCCTACTGACTACATCAGTAAGTGCATAACGCTATCTTTTTCTTAATCCTAGAAATTAAAAAATCTACATTTATAGTCAAGTAAGCAAAGATCTTGCATGTGCTCTGGTGTGAGTATAAAGGATAAGCTACTTTTTATATTTCTGAATTTCTTCAGTCAAAAAGAGCTACTCACCAAGATACACTCAGAAATAGCACGTTACAGAAATTGCAGGATATGAATACTTCAGCATGAGGAAACTCTTCAAGATGCTGTTTTAGCCCAGTTTCTGTTTGCACATCATTGCTAACACCACAGTAGAAAATGATGACAGAGCTCTACATGTAAGTATTATCTTGAGAGTGGTGTTATGTCTTTGATTTTCTCACATTATGGAATGTACCCTGCAGAGTTAAGCTAAAGTAATAAGGAGACTCCCATCTCTTTTAGTGTGTTTTGAAAGAGGGGCATTCCCTTAACATAAGCAGGTAGGACTGTAATGCAATAGTCAAAAGAAAGAATCTGTAATCAAACTCACAGATGCTTAGTTAGTTCCCCAAGTCTAGACCTGCATACCTTCTATACCACCTTGCATCACTGATATTCCAAGTGCACTGCATACAGGCTTCCATTCCATTATGAGATGAGTATCACAGCTGCTAAAATCCAAGGTGCAATTAGAGTCATGCATCATACCCCTACTGCATTGTGTCATGATGCATCATACCCCTACTGCACTGTGCCACACATCAAACCCCTACTGCATTGTGTCATGCATCACACCCCTACTGCATTGTTCCCATGATCTTTCCGACTCACTCTACCTTGCCAGCTTCAAATGTCAACAGTCAATCAGAAGAATGGCTAACTCAGTGAGTACCAATCACTGATTAAGTGTTTTGTGTCATACTATCATGAATGGTATAACTAATGATGTTAAAGAGTGGAAATACTAACTAAGATTGTCTAATGTACAAAGATACCGAGTTAACTCAAATGTATAAATACATTGGGCAGATGTAATCTGGCTATATATCAAGCAGGTGTAATTTGAGTACGTATCATACTCAGCAAGTTATGTTGGCCTGATATAGTACATATTGCCTCTACTGTCCTTCAAATTGTTACTTCCTAAATATAATTAAGCAATGTTAATTAAAATAAGTAAAACTGCACATATTTAAAATTCTTCATAGAACCCAGTAAACAGCTATCTGTAAATAGAATAGTTGGAGTCAGTCTTAATGACTTTTTCCTGAATTTTTTTGTAGTGACTCAATATCCATGTAATATGATCACATCTTTTAATAGTAAAAGTAAAAACACTGATAAAGTTAGTCTTTGTACATTGAATAACAACCTGACATGTATTACTTATATGTACCAAATAAATCAAATTGTATAAAACTGTAGTAGACATGGCTGCCTTATAATCTACAGCAGCTTAAAGTGCCATCAGACCCCCCCCCCCCGTAGACAACTGACACTCCTTACTTAACCCATGCTTACATAGCTTCTCAGCCTCTCTCTCACACACTGGTCTGTTGTAAGTGATCAAAGTCAGCATGCTATCTATTTGGGTGTGCAGAGGTCTTCTCCCTCCTTATGGCTGAGCCCACACCATTAACAATGAAAAAGATGATCTTAACTGTATCCTGCGAAAGAAAGCAATTGCTTGAAAATAATATTTTAATCGATAATCTGCTGGTTGTTAAACTTGTATTACTGTTGCTTTTAGTGACTATAATATTTCTGCATGTAATAATGCTACCTGTATGTACAAAGTGCATCATATATACAAAATTTATATCCCTCTGAGTTTGCTTTTTTAGCCAATTTTTCATTTCACAAAAGGAATATGCAGTTTTGGAATAATTTTACCCAGAGAAGGAAAATAATATTTGACTGATATAGACATACAGTCTGAAACTGTATAAGCAAAGGAAATCTTTGTGCAGAAGAAGGTAAATAACATCAAAAGAGACTGATGTTAGTTGAATGTTCCATCATGCCTCTCTTCATATAGTCCAGGGAGGGACTTCTCTCATCACTGGCCTATGATGCAACCATTTTGTCTATCTGTTCATATACTTAGCTTATATGTATATATATATATATATATATATATATATATATATATATATATATATATATATATATGTGTGTGTGTGTGTGTGTGTGTGTGTGTTCATATACCCAGGCAGCTTGTGCCTTCACCTCAGACCTATGCTGTTTGTCCACTCCACTAGGTGTCAGCTTTTACTCACTACCAATTGCTCCTCTATCCTAGCAAGTATAGCTTTTTTCCCTAACAACCTCCACTATCATGTTTAGCTCCAAACCCCTGTGTATTTCTCTGCTTCTCTCTACCTTAGATACTTTGTGACCTAATGCACATCCCCTGTGCCCTCTTACCTTGGTCACTGCTCTCTGCATTACTGATTGTATTCTGCTGCCTGCTCTGTCTTCTCTGTTCTAACCCACTCCGTTCGCCCTGTGGGCTCACTCTGCTCCCCTACCCTACCCCCAAATCTCACCCACCCCAGTACTCTTAGCTTTATTCTCACCTTACCACACCCCTCAGGTTAATCATCCAATACCTTTCCTCTCCTCATTACCACTTCCTCACATAACCCTCCCACATACACTCCTACAGTTGCATCCCACCCTTATACCTACACCTTTCCCCTCTCTTCTCAGATTCCCAATATAACTTTAAACTTTATTACATACTCCCTCTATTCCCATAATAACTCTGTTACTTTACAACACATTAGTCCCTGTCATAACCATCAATTTCCTTTATAATCCATACTTCTCCCTCTTATAACCCCATACTTCTCTCTCATTATAACCCATATTTCTCTACCTTTCTCCCCTCTGGCTTGTTCTCTTTACGTCTACAAATCCTCCACACCCCCTTCCGATTTCTGCTACTAATTCCCTTATACCGAGCCACCTCTTATACCTCCTATGCCTGTCCAATACTACCAACTAAAACAACCTCCTTACTTACTCTCCTGTACCCTCACTCTCTCCTCCATTTCCACTATATCTCCCCTTCCCTCATTCAATCCAACCCTTTGCTCCTTTTCCATCATAAAATCTTCTTCACTAAAGCCAAGATAGTGTCACCAACTCCTATCTTTAGTCTTCCCAAGTCTACTCCATGCAAGCCAAAATGTCTAAAGGACATCTCCTTTAATAAACTATTTCAAGCAGGTGACATACATCCCAACCCTGGTCCCATAACCTGCAACAACAACACCAACTGCATAACTTTTTCCACCTCTCTTAATACCCTAAAGATCTTCACAATAAATGCTCAGAGTCTTACCAATAAATCTCACCAATTCCACACCTGGCTAAGCCATAACTAACCTGACATCCTAGCCATCTCTGACACCTGGCTCAAACCCTCCATCTCCGATTCAGAAATGCTACCCCCCCCCCCGGATTCCATATTCTCAGAAATGACCGAGTAGGTAAAAAAGGTGGTGGCACCACCTTAGTCTATTCGAATCTGCTCACCTTGATACCCCTCCAAACTCCAATCCCCCAATTCCAGAACACTGAACTAACCACTGGACTACTAAAACTAAACAAGCACAAAAACATCTGCTTCATTGCCCTCTATTTCTCCTGGTAATAATATATCAATAACTGAAGACATTCTCCTGTGGGCTTCCACAAAAATTAACTATGAGACTTACATCTTAGGAGATGTAAATATTGATTGGAACAAACTCAACAGCCCCTCTCCTTCCCTATCCATCAACCTCTACAACTTCACTCAGACTATCCTCTCTATCACCCGGCCTAACAAAATTAATCCCCCCTGGATCCACCTTAGACTGGATTCTAGTCTCCAATCCTAATAAAATAACCAATTCCGGCACTACTCCTGATACCATTAGCAACCATTTCCCAGCCTTCATTCATCGTTCCACTAACTCTTCTCCATACCAACAGCAATATATCCTTACTCGCAACCTTCACAACTGCCACCCTACTACTTTCTCAAATATATTCAAACAAATGAACTGGCATATTTTAAACACCCTTCCTCTCGATAAAGCTATAGACCACTTCAACTCTGTCTTCCTTGACACTTTAAACTCCATAGCCCCCCTTAGAAACAAAAGAATCAAAACTAACACAGTTCCCTGGCTCTCCAAAGAGACCAAACAAATTATGCACCAAAGGGACAAACTGTGGAAACTTCACCAAACAAAAACTACCTAATACCTTGCTTCATTATAAACAGCTCTGTAATCTTACAAAAAAACTAATCAACAAGGACAAAAAAAACTACTATACTAAGCTCCAGTCAAATAACTATAACAACCCTAAACAATTCTGGAAGACAATAAATTTGCTTCTCCATCCAGGCTCAAAAACAAATCCCTGTCCCAACCCAAACAAAACTGACCTTGAACCAGGCTCTGAATTCAATTCCTTTTTCATCAAAACCATCTCTTCCCTCACAAAATCTTTTCTCAACAATAACCCAGCTACCCTTCACCCTACCCCCCCAAACCCACCAAATAACCTTACTCCTCTGTTCGAGCTTAAATCTGACTCCACAACTCTCATAAAAAAAAAATCCTAACTTAAGCCCTGCTCTAATGCACCCGACAACATTCCATCATCCTATCTAAAACACGCCACAGATGGCATTGCTCTCCCAATCAGTATCATAATAAGCAGATCAATAAAAGAATTCTATGTCCCCAAACTCTGGTGCTCAGCCTTCATTCTCCCTCTCCATAAGGGAGGGAAAAATACAAGTATCTCAAATTTCACCCCATTGCCTTACTCTCCCCTATTTCTAAAATCCTTGAAAAGTGCATCCACCTCCAACTTATGCCATTCCTGACCCATAATAATCTCCTCACACCTACTCAGCATGGCTTCCGCCCTAGCCACAGCACCATAACTGTCCTAATTTCTTTCTTAGATACTGTCAACCAAGCCCGTGATTCAGGACAGCTAGTTTCTACTGTTTTTCTTAATCTATCCAAGGCATTTGACACTATCTCCCATAACCTTCTTCTTTGTCATTTCTCAAACCTTCACATCTCACCTAAAATCCTATCCTGGTTCGCCAGTTATCTATCAGACAGATCTCAGGCTGTCAAATGGAAAAACTCCATCTCTTCCTTCTTACCCTCCCCTACCAGTGTGGATCCATCCTCGGACCTATGCTATTTAACATCTTCATCAGTAACTTCCACACTGCTATTCCCGACACCAAAATAATTCAATACGCGGATGACTCAGCCATAGTCTGCTCTGCCAGTAACCTCCAAGAACTGATGTCAAAAACCCAAACTGCTTTCTCAGAAACTGAAAACTGGATGCACCAAAACCACCTATCTCTTAATGCAAGCAAATCCAAAATTCTACTATTTCCACCCACTAAGAACTATTCCTTCAATAAAAATGACTTCAAAATTCTTAGCCAAACCAACACACCTATAGAAGTCATTCCCTCCGCTAAACTGCTAGGTATAATAGTTGATGAACACTTAAAGTTCGATATACATGTACAACAAAACATTAAAAAGACCCACCAAAAGCTAGGTATGCTGTATAGGAACAATCACTTTCTCTCCAACACAACTAGGCATACTCTTGCCTCTACTTTTCTCCTTCCTTCCTTACCATATGGTGCTCCTCTCCTAACCAACCTGTCCTCCTCCATTACTTCCAAACTAGAAAGCTGCTACAATAAAATCTCTAAATTTGCCTCCAAATCCAAAAATTCCACTCACCACTGCCTCACCCTTCAATCCCTGAACTGGCTAGAACTACCAAACCACCTAGATTACCTACAACTCTCTATAGCACATACTCCCATATTTCAGCCTACAAAATGCCCCACTATAACTAACATCATTCCCCCCTATATTCCAAACAGAACCCTTAGATCTGAACATCAGAACTTAATAGCTATCCATAAACCCAAACATCCTGCTGGTCAACTGCTCCTCTCCTATCCTCTAGGCAAAAAATGGAATTCTCTTCCTCAATCACTAAGAACCACCCCAAACTATGAAAATTTCAAGGCCCAACTTTTCACACATCTGTCTACGGAAATGCCCCTGCCTCCTCCCTACATGAGCTTTGATCACTTAAAGCCACAAGAGTCTCCCCCTACTGGCACATAAGCCCTCTATACCTCCCTCAGGCACTTTCTTTCAACTCTATCAAATCTCCCTGCAATCTCCAGCTGCTTTATCCCTCTCCTTACTTCTTCCACTCCCAGAGCTATATTTGTTCAACAACACATGTAAATATTGTAAATATAGAGTACTTCTTTCTACTCAAATTGTGCATGTAAAACATATTTCACAATCTTTTGTGGATCTAAACTAATCATGTCAAATATCAGTACAACCTTAACACTTGGTTTCAGTGAATTTCTGCTTCCTATACTCAATGAAAAAACTTAATTTTAATCTGTTCTACAGAATTGTTATCTGGTACAAGGTTGTATTTCTTGTAATCATATTTGTAAACTACTAATGCATTCTCATACCTTGCTTGCATTTCTTGTAAATCCTGTATGTAAATTTTTTTTCTTGCAAATTTAGTATGTAAACTGTTTTTTCCATGTGTATGTAAACTTTTTTTCTTCCAAATTTAGTATGTAAACTGTTTTTCAATGCATTCTTGGAGCTTTTCTCCCCAGACCTCCACTGAAAATGGGCCAGGTTGACCCAGTGGACTTCCCCGGTAATCAAACTGGAAATAAATAAATAAATAAATAGTTATGTCACCTATAGGGGAAAAATATGCCCTTGTTAGGTTATTCAGAGTAAGCTTGTTTTAAGTGCCTATTTTGTATGTAATTAATATGTCTAGTCTCTCATACCATCTGCGTTTCATAGGTTCATAGATACTTGCTAGGCTACTGAACTGCGAGGAAGTTTAGAAGCCTAACAATATCACCATGAAGTTTTTTAGCATTTATATTTTAAATATGAATAACCCAGAGATAAGAAGAACATCAGCATGTTTACCCTATTCAGGATGGATAAGGGTGCTAAACTTTGGCTGAATTTATGGTTGCAATTCATTTGCTCAGATTACACTTAGTGTAAGAGAAGTACTTTGCTTTATGAAGAGAAGAAGATGATTCCAAGGAAGTAGTATTCTCTGTGTACATATCTATCCCTCCAACATGTTCTATTTATATTGCAAAGGAAATTTAAATCTCTTGAGCAGGTGTTTATGCCCCACTGCACTTGCGTATGTGCAGTAGGTCTTACAGGACATGGTCTGTTAAGGCTCTGTAGATGAGGCAGAGATTACCCTCCAGTAGCCTATGGCATTGAGAAGAAGGACAAAGCTTTGAGACAGTCTGTATAGATTTTATGATTTAGGCCTTTGATTTTCGTATTTAAAAAAGATTGTGGGCATTCAGGTTTTATCAGATATTATGACAGGTACCTACAGAAGGGGCATTGCATTCAGTGGTTGGCCTAATAAGTGTAGAATACAGAGGAATGATCACACTCTTGGACCTGGACACCACACCTTTAGTAATAACCTGTTTAATGAAAAAGCACATTCTTACAATACTGAATATGTGTTGATCAAAAGACAGTTCTTGGTCTACATAATTACTGGATCAATTTTCAGGGATGTGTTGTCAATGAGACAGTTACAAAGGACTTCTTACATGCCTAAGGATATTGTTATATATTTCTTGGCATTCAGTCTTAGTTCATGATTCTGACACCAGCTACTGATTTGGCAAAGGAATATCTTGGTGTCCACTGGGGAGTTTATGATTTCACGAAGTTTATAGTCATCTGGAAACATGGTCAACCATAAACCCTTAACAATAGCTTTCACCTCTGAGGAGTGCCCCAAGGACTAAACCCTAGGTACACTGCTAGAGAATGGTCTTTTGGTTTTGGTGGAAGCACAGCAGCCCACTCTAATTTTGCTATGCTGTATTTGTGAGTCAGTTTGCTATACAATTAGTTAAACAGAGATTAACATTTAGTTAATGTAATATACCTGAGTTTGGGATAATGTTGAATGCTTTTGCAAGGTTTATACATGTAGTGTATACTGAGTTCCCCTCATCTGTTGCTTTAGTAACCTTCTTGAAGTCAGACAGGTTAAGAAGGCAGAATCTGCCCTTAACAAATCCAGTCTGCCTAGGGTTGAGAGTTTGGTAATTATCCTTTGCCTGGGTGGTAATTTCTACATCAGATCTGGTTTTGGTTGATTTGATCTAGATCTGGAGTTCCATCTTAAGTTTAGCAAGAGCTTCTTTTGCATCCTGAGTGTTACATTTGATGTGCAGTGAGTTTTTTGTTTCTTTAATATAGAACCTTTTTATATTTGGGTTGCACCATAGGGGTTTGTTTTTGAATTTGGCATTGTATTTATTTCAAAGGGAGAAAGCTGCAGCTATGCAGTTATTTGTGTGTGCGTAGAATTCAGCAGTAAAGGATTTCACATAAGCAGTGGGATCATCAAGTTTGAAGGAGATGTTGAATTTAACCAGGTTATCACTCAGTTTCAGTAGATTAGCCTTGGCATAATCTCTAAATACCAAGGTTTTGGAAGATACCTCTGACTTCAGTCTTAACCTGAATGTGGCTGATTTGTGGTCCAATTTGACTGGGAAGAGAGAGAATTATAAATGGTAAGGAGTGCAGCTGTCCCATATTAGTGAAGACTAAGTCCAGAACTTTAAAAGTACATGGAAACGTGGACTAATACTCTAAATATTGAAGTGTTCACTAAGTGTGGGAGGTGATATGAAACAATGGCTAACTCGAGCTGTAAGAGTCTAGGGGAAGGGTCTTCCCAAATAGCTATTTCAGTGCCTAGTAGACTTGACAGATGAGATTAGACTGGGAGGATCTTCAAATGTCAGATATACAGTAAGCATGGGCTGATCAAAAACCACCAAGTTTAAAAAGCACAATAAGAATTGTGCAGGTAAGTGGGGAAAAAGCCAGTGCTGTCACAAACTAGCAGTAGTCTCACGGCACCTTCAGTTTAATAAGAATGCAGCTCAATAACACATCTTAATTTTCAGTGTTAGAGGGAAGAAATGCTAAAATCTAAATGTTGTAATGGATTTTTTTCTAGTAGAAGTATTTAATTCATTATTTCTGAGCAAGCTAAACCAGAAAATATTTGTCTTCTCTGAAACACAGGTGTTTCAGCAGTATGTTGCAAATACATATATACGTATATAGGAGACACAGCTATGTTTTGTTATAGACAAAAATATAATAGCATATGGCTTTTCTAGAAGAAGCAGTTAGAAACATAAAAGAGTCTGCTAGTGCAATTTGTCCTTGATTTTATTACAAATCCTGTAATGAATACAGTATTGTTTGTGTAAAGGAAAATTACAGGGCCAAATGTCTGATCTGGTACTAGATGAATATTGAATTATTTTACTATCAGTTTTGAATGTATGAATTATGATTGGAAAGAATATTCTAGAATGTGATACATAAGCTGGGCAGAGGTTTGTTTCATGTTCTTAAGTTAGTCTTTGTAGTCTACCATGTGATAATTGCCTTTAGGTAATTTCAATAACTATCAATAATATTCTGGAAGAAAAATGTCTTAAAATTATATAGTTTTATGCCTCAGTGGTTTTAGTGATGATGGGCAGTTTGTTAAAGAACTATTAACAGTGGTGAGCAACTTTGTATAAAAAAACTAGCATGATATCTTATCTGCCTTTAAAATGCATGATGCTGATGGCAGATGACAGGAAAAGGAAAATACAAGTAAGGAAAGAATAATAGATCAGTTTCTACAACTAGTCACAGGATAGATCTGTAGCATCTTCAAAGAATTTATTGAAGATGAAGAGGCTAGAGGCAGTTGGACTTTGCTCAGGAAAGTTTGTGTACTGTGCAGTAAGTGACATTGAAGCTCAGTCTGCCTTCCAGATGCATAGAAGTGGAACACATTTTATTCTTCCTGGCAATAACTGAGAAAATTGTTACAGGGAGTTTTCCTGAGACAAAAAGCTAATTTGTTAAAGCTTTTCAGCCTTAGAAGGCATTAATGGAAACTTTACAGTTTAGTATGGAGTCAATGAAGTACCTTCTATGTGCATGCAGGAATCTCTAATAGAAAGAATTCACAAATAGACTGATGAATGTGAATTTTCAGGATTCTCAGACTGTTTGTTAAACTGTCATGTTCTACAGACATGATGTGTTTTCCATTACATCTATTATGGCAAGGAACTTTAAAATTATGACTTCTTGTAGTATGGTGTTTGCCTAACTAGCATGCGTATGGTTACAATTCATAAAGCAGTAGTATATGTGAGACCTTCACATAGTTTTGGTTGTTTAGAGGAATACAGATGAGTGTATATCATATTTTAAAACCAAATAACTGTACTCTAGCTGAACATTTTCAGCAGTTTTAAACCAGAAACTGACTGTAAGCTAGATGTTTCTTCTGCAAGAGAATTGTTTTGATAATTAAGGCATTTATTCAATTTGATTACATCATTTGTGCCATAAATCCTGATGCTCTTGACAGAGACATTTAAACTAATTGTTTTAAACAAGTAAATATTTTTTTGTTGAAAACAGAATGCTTATGCAGATACTTCAGTCCACTATACCAGATCATTGACCTTCAGGCTATATGCTCAGCAACAGACAGAGAGAAATGTTTTTCAAAAGGAGAGACTTTGATTTTAATATATATTTTTTTCTTTTCACAGGTTCTAATTACAAATGTGTTTTTAAGTAGACTGGATAAGTTGTAAAGCTTAACCTGATGGTTTGGTGGTTTCAGCAATGCTTTGTGTGTTGTATTTTAAAAGGAAAAATACTAGAAATGTAACATTCCAGGGTGTCAAGTTTAATTTCACCCACTTTTGCATGCTTACAGTGGGACTTTTAGGCTTTTAAGTTGTCGGATGTTATAATTTCTTAATGAAAAATAGAAGAGAATGACTCTTTTCATATGTAAGGAACTCTACAATGAAAGGCAATATTGTCACAGTTATAACACTCTTTTATAGTTTCATAGGAGGTTACTAGGCTAGCAGTCCTAGAGCCCTTACAAGCCTATCCATATTAATCCCAAGTTGTCCCACTTTTCCTTGGATAGATGGACATAATTCACAGAGCAAGTCTATGATCAACATCGACTACCCCTGTCTATGAGGGGCATGGGTGCGACCCCAGGGTGACTTTGCGGTCTCATATCCATTTTTCTAGGTTGCACTTGAAATGGGTCAGTGAGGAGCTCTGATTCATGTGAATTCAAAGTTTATTCCAGAGGAGTGGCAATCTCTGCATGAACAGGGGTAGTCAGTGTTGATCACAGACCCACTCTGCTCATAAATTTGCTCTGCAAGCTATCCAAAAAAGAACAGTTGGGGAGACTTGGCATTAACATGGCTAGGCTTATAAAGGCTCTTGGGCCACTAACCTAGTAACCTCCTATGAACGTATATCTGTCTCTCTAGCATGTTCTGTTTATGTCATAGGATAGGTTAAGATTCCCTAAAGTGAGTGACTCTTGTGCCATTTGACTTGCGGATGTGCAGCATTTTCCATCAGGGCAGGGTCAGAGACTGCCTTGTAGGCCAGGCACAAGTCGCCTCTCAGCAGCCTTTCAGATGCAGAGTACAATGACAGGGCTTTCAGTCTATCCACATAGGTCATGATTTGGAGGTCCTGTATTTTCTTGGTGAGAAACCTCTCTGGACTCTCCAGCTGCTGCAGGTGTCTGATGAGGTACATACAAAAGGGAGCATTGTACTCTATTAATGGTATGATGAGGACTGAGTACAGTGGAGTTATAACATCCTTAGACCTGGATGTGATGCCCTTACTTATGAAATGTGTGAAGTAGAAAGCATTCCTTACCACTGTGGGAACTTGATGGTCAAAGTTCAGATTGCTATCAACCTGTGTTCCCAGATCTCATACCAGTGGGTTTGAACTTAGGGAGATGCTGTCAATATTATAATTAGCAGGGAATTCAGTTTTGGCAAAGGGGATAATAATGCACTTTTTTGTGTTTCGTTTTAGACTGTGGCTTTGGCACCAATCATTTGTCTATTTAGCCCATCCTGTAATATGTTAACATCATCAGGGGACATAATGATTGCAATCAATTTGCAATAATCAGGGAACTTGGTAAGTCAAAGGCTGTCTACTTTAGCCTGGACTTCCAGGAAATTGATACCAAACAGTAAAGAGCCCAGCACAGATCCTTGTGTTATGCCACTGGTGTCGAGTGTACTGGTAGAAGTGGAGTCACTAACTTTGACAGCATGTGTTCTGTCAGGGAGCCAGTTGGCTACCCACCTAATGATGTAATGTTTGATCCTCAGCTGGGAAAGTTTCTCAATATCTGAGTGGGAGATTGTGCAAAAAGCCTTGGCTAGGTCAATATCGTCAGTATGCACTGCCTTACCTTTATCCAGGGCTTTGGTGACTTTCTCAAAGTAGTCTAATAGGTTTAATAATCATGATCTACCCTTAACAAATCCAAACTGAGTTGGGTCGCCTATGTCTTTGTTGATAAGATTCATGATGATTCTTTCCATGGCCTTGAATATGAGGTTTGTTAGACTTATGAACCTATAGTTCCCAGGGTCAGTTGATGGCCTTCCTTTGTGCAAGTGTATTACCATTCTCCCTCTGCTGAACAAAGCCATTTCTCAGGTTATGGTTAAAGAGAACTCCAAGTGGGTCTGCTAGGTCCTGTTTTAGATTGCTTAGTAAGCAACCTGGGATGTTATCAGGTCCCATTGTGGTAGTGTTTTGGCCTTGTAGCACTCGGATATGACCTGATCTCTAGAGATATTAGGCAGATTCTGTGATTCTCAAACACAGGAAAAATGCATAGTGTATGGCATTGAAAAGTTATATTGCTAACAGGACTTTTTCAGGGTATTTTCTGTAAATGGCATTTTCAGGTTTGTGCATGAGAGATCGAAAATAAAATGCACACATGCAAGTACAAACACACACACAGACACACAGACACACATACACACACACACACACACACACACACACACACACACACACACACACACACACACACACACACACACACTCACTCACACAAACACAAACACACACATAGCACCCCACACCCCACCCACACGTACATACATCCTCATATTGAGTGAGATAATTACTATCTTAGCGTAATAATCCAAAGTCTATCACGGATGTTTTGGTTATTTTATATAGTATTTTTAATGTTGAAAGTTTCATGAAGGAAATATAAATTAGTTGTACAAGTTAATGCCCTTTAATGAGATTTAAACCACGGAATTTAATTACAAATATGTGTGTGCACAGAACTGCTAAAGTTATTTGCAACAGGGATTCAGATACATTCAAGATATCTTTTTTTAAATGTCATTTGCAATGCTTTGAAAAATATAAACAGTGAATCAAGATATTCCTTGTTTTTGGAAAATGCAATGAAAATGAAGAAGAAATGTTTTTATTAATTTCCAGTGGGCCCATAGATGTCATAAAAACACTGTTTTGAAATTTATTTATTGCACAGTCATTGAAGGCAAAACTGAAAATATTTTGATTTTGTAGAGGCATAATTCTTACATATTGCAATTAATATTATTATCTTATGCGTTACACGTGGTCCACTAAGTTTTTAGAGCACCACTATAGCTAAAATAAGAGTAGGACATATGGCATAAACCAATTAGACCATGCTGAGTGAGATGGCCACAGAACAGATTTTTAAAGCAGTATTTTTGCCCACTGAAAGAAAATGTACAAATATTAATTCCCAGGTTCAAAGAATGTTCTTTTCCAAAAGCTGTTTTTACTAAATTGACATGTTTTTATCACCATCATAAAATGAGTATCACAGGTAATCTGAAATGAGCAGCAGGTTTAATTAATCATTACTAAAAGAGCGACACTTTTGTTCATATATGTCAGTGGCATAAAACACAGTTATTTTCCTACTGCTTTCAAAGAAAGGAAAGATTAAGACAAGACAGGCACATCTCCAGTGCCATGAAAAAAACACATTACATATAAACTATAGGAAGTGTTTCACTGACCTCTCAATGGAGTGAGAAACAGTCATGGTTTGACAAGAGATACAGACAAAAGGTTAAAACCTCACTTCCTTTACAGATTTTCGTCAACGTTTTGTCTCATGGTAAACAAATAAACCAGGAACCTGATGTGAAGCCAACAAAATTCATAAATTACTGCACCTCAGGAGCCAGCCACAAACAAGGATGGCTTTCGACTTAAATGTATTTCATCTGTAGAAATCACTAAAAACACTGAATAAAAAATAATAAAAGGACAGTAATACAAGCAGGAATAAGTGCTTTTATCTGTCCTCCACCAGACTTCATCAGAATCAGTGAACAATCTAACTAAATCCTTTAAATATCCCTCCATAGAAGGAGGTCATGTGACCAGGTTTAACAAATCACAAGTCCCCATATGTAAAAAGACCAGAAGGAATATAACAAATTGCCTTAGGACTGAATACAAGTGAAGTCATAGATCATATGATTTCATCCTCAAAATATTACTAATAGATACATGATCATTCAAGATTGCTTACTGATTCTGATGAAGTCTGGTGGATGACAGATGAAAGTGCTTAATCATTCTTGTCTTACTGTCCTTTTATTATTTTGTGTTTAGTGTTTTTAGTGATTTCTACAGATTAAATGCATTTAAGTTGAATGCCTTCTTTGTGGCTGGTTCCTGTAGTTTGGTAATTTGAGAATTTCATGATAAACAAAACAGTAATAACAGAAAACAGAGATTTGCAATAGAAACAAATTTCTGTTGCTTTGTTTTTTTTTTTTTTGTTTTGTTTTTTTTCTTCTTGTTAGCCAGAATTAACATATAAGTAAGTAAACCAGGGTAAGCTATTATATTGCTAAAAAAATTAAAACTACAGTGCTTTTTTGTATTTATGGTGAAGAAAAAACAAGTAAAGGTTCAAATTTTGTAAAATTAGAAGATTCGGAATTATTTTCCTGGGTAACTAGTAACTGCTAATCAGACACATAAAAGATCAGGGGGGTTTGTATTGTACAGCAGATGAACTATTTATTTTGCATCAGGAAAGCACAGATGATATTTTTATGCTTATTCCACACTTTGTGAAAATAATGCAAAAGGATTTCAACATTAGTAAAATTATGGGTAGACATGTGAAAACATTTCTTTTTGTAGGCCGAGAGGGGAATCAACAAAAAAATGACAATTGATCCATGCCGGTGGTAACCAGTACATATAACTTTGTGTGGGGTATCACAAGAAAATTTTTTTTTATGAAGTTACAGGAAATTAGATAGCATTACATTTTAATGGCAGATTTTATATTACAATGTTTTTCTTGCTTGACTTTAGTATTGTGTTATAGGTAATTCTCAAATTCTTTTGAGGGAAATACAAATAAAACAAAACTAATTAACCAACTGACTGATTGATTAATGACAAATTAAGAAAAGTTAACTTAGTTACAGAAAGTTAAAGAAAATAAGGAAAACAGATTTAAGAGTCATGAAACAAAAGTATCAGAACTATTTGCAAAATAAAAAGTGATCCATCAGACAGTATGCCTGCATATCAGGGGGAATGGTTGCATAGGAAGTGTGAGGCACATTTAGTGGTTGTAGTTTTATTTTACAGCAATACTGATTTAGAGACTTATTTATTAATTAATAATGATGTTCTTATCTTAAAGATAAGGATATTAGCAATGGCACAAAGGGTTAAGGCTGCAAAAAGCAGCTCCTCTGGTACAGGATTTGAATCTTTCAGTTCTCATTTGGCTATTGATCGGCCTTGAGCAAGCCACTTAACTAGACATTGCCCTCGGGTTGTCTTTGAAAAGAGGCTGTGTGTTCAGTGAGCCTACCTGTTTGGCAAGTGAGTATTATTAGGGTACAAGGTGTTGTTAGAATTCTATTAATAGAAAATACAGTTATTTTAATGCTCAGTATATAAACACAGGAAAAATGCATAGTGTATGGCATTGAAAAGTTATATTGCTAACAGGACTTTTTCAGGGTATTTTCTGTAAATGGCATTTTCAGGTTTGTGCATGAGAGATCGAAAATAAAATGCACACATGCAAGTACAAACACACACACAGACACACAGACACACACACACACACACACACACACACACACACACACACACACACACACACACACACACACACACACACACACTCACTCACACAAACACAAACACACACATAGCACCCCACACCCCACCCACACGTACATACATCCTCATATTGAGTGAGATAATTACTATCTTAGCGTAATAATCCAAAGTCTATGCGGATGTTTTTGGTTATTTTATATAGTATTTTTAATGTTGAAAGTTTCATGAAGGAAATATAAATTAGTTGTACAAGTTAATGCCCTTTAATGAGATTTAAACCACGGAATTTAATTACAAATATGTGTGTGCACAGAACTGCTAAAGTTATTTGCAACAGGGATTCAGATACATTCAAGATATCTTTTTTTAAATGTCATTTGCAATGCTTTGAAAAATATAAACAGTGAATCAAGATATTCCTTGTTTTTGGAAAATGCAATGAAAATGAAGAAGAAATGTTTTTATTAATTTCCAGTGGGCCCATAGATGTCATAAAAACACTGTTTTGAAATTTATTTATTGCACAGTCATTGAAGGCAAAACTGAAAATATTTTGATTTTGTAGAGGCATAATTCTTACATATTGCAATTAATATTATTATCTTATGCGTTACACGTGGTCCACTAAGTTTTTAGAGCACCACTATAGCTAAAATAAGAGTAGGACATATGGCATAAACCAATTAGACCATGCTGAGTGAGATGGCCACAGAACAGATTTTTAAAGCAGTATTTTTGCCCACTGAAAGAAAATGTACAAATATTAATTCCCAGGTTCAAAGAATGTTCTTTTCCAAAAGCTGTTTTTACTAAATTGACATGTTTTTATCACCATCATAAAATGAGTATCACAGGTAATCTGAAATGAGCAGCAGGTTTAATTAATCATTACTAAAAGAGCGACACTTTTGTTCATATATGTCAGTGGCATAAAACACAGTTATTTTCCTACTGCTTTCAAAGAAAGGAAAGATTAAGACAAGACAGGCACATCTCCAGTGCCATGAAAAAAACACATTACATATAAACTATAGGAAGTGTTTCACTGACCTCTCAATGGAGTGAGAAACAGTCATGGTTTGACAAGAGATACAGACAAAAGGTTAAAACCTCACTTCCTTTACAGATTTTCGTCAACGTTTTGTCTCATGGTAAACAAATAAACCAGGAACCTGATGTGAAGCCAACAAAATTCATAAATTACTGCACCTCAGGAGCCAGCCACAAACAAGGATGGCTTTCGACTTAAATGTATTTCATCTGTAGAAATCACTAAAAACACTGAATAAAAAATAATAAAAGGACAGTAATACAAGCAGGAATAAGTGCTTTTATCTGTCCTCCACCAGACTTCATCAGAATCAGTGAACAATCTAACTAAATCCTTTAAATATCCCTCCATAGAAGGAGGTCATGTGACCAGGTTTAACAAATCACAAGTCCCCATATGTAAAAAGACCAGAAGGAATATAACAAATTGCCTTAGGACTGAATACAAGTGAAGTCATAGATCATATGATTTCATCCTCAAAATATTACTAATAGATACATGATCATTCAAGATTGCTTACTGATTCTGATGAAGTCTGGTGGATGACAGATGAAAGTGCTTAATCATTCTTGTCTTACTGTCCTTTTATTATTTTGTGTTTAGTGTTTTTAGTGATTTCTACAGATTAAATGCATTTAAGTTGAATGCCTTCTTTGTGGCTGGTTCCTGTAGTTTGGTAATTTGAGAATTTCATGATAAACAAAACAGTAATAACAGAAAACAGAGATTTGCAATAGAAACAAATTTCTGTTGCTTTGTTTTTTTTTTTTTGTTTTGTTTTTTTTCTTCTTGTTAGCCAGAATTAACATATAAGTAAGTAAACCAGGGTAAGCTATTATATTGCTAAAAAAATTAAAACTACAGTGCTTTTTGTATTTATGGTGAAGAAAAAACAAGTAAAGGTTCAAATTTTGTAAAATTAGAAGATTCGGAATTATTTTCCTGGGTAACTAGTAACTGCTAATCAGACACATAAAAGATCAGGGGGGTTTGTATTGTACAGCAGATGAACTATTTATTTTGCATCAGGAAAGCACAGATGATATTTTTATGCTTATTCCACACTTTGTGAAAATAATGCAAAAGGATTTCAACATTAGTAAAATTATGGGTAGACATGTGAAAACATTTCTTTTTGTAGGCCGAGAGGGGAATCAACAAAAAAATGACAATTGATCCATGCCGGTGGTAACCAGTACATATAACTTTGTGTGGGGTATCACAAGAAAATTTTTTTTTATGAAGTTACAGGAAATTAGATAGCATTACATTTTAATGGCAGATTTTATATTACAATGTTTTTCTTGCTTGACTTTAGTATTGTGTTATAGGTAATTCTCAAATTCTTTTGAGGGAAATACAAATAAAACAAAACTAATTAACCAACTGACTGATTGATTAATGACAAATTAAGAAAAGTTAACTTAGTTACAGAAAGTTAAAGAAAATAAGGAAAACAGATTTAAGAGTCATGAAACAAAAGTATCAGAACTATTTGCAAAATAAAAAGTGATCCATCAGACAGTATGCCTGCATATCAGGGGGAATGGTTGCATAGGAAGTGTGAGGCACATTTAGTGGTTGTAGTTTTATTTTACAGCAATACTGATTTAGAGACTTATTTATTAATTAATAATGATGTTCTTATCTTAAAGATAAGGATATTAGCAATGGCACAAAGGGTTAAGGCTGCAAAAAGCAGCTCCTCTGGTACAGGATTTGAATCTTTCAGTTCTCATTTGGCTATTGATCGGCCTTGAGCAAGCCACTTAACTAGACATTGCCCTCGGGTTGTCTTTGAAAAGAGGCTGTGTGTTCAGTGAGCCTACCTGTTTGGCAAGTGAGTATTATTAGGGTACAAGGTGTTGTTAGAATTCTATTAATAGAAAATACAGTTATTTTAATGCTCAGTATATATTTACATTTACCAGAAAGTTTTCACAATATGCATAGTATGTGCATATGATGAAACAGATATTATAATATAGCATTACAATTGCTTAAAAGTAGAGTAACATGTTCATTGTGACATTTTGGTAAAACTGAGTCATATGACTACCAAAGGAATTAAGCACTGAAGGTTATTTAGTGAAACTGAGAATATCATGGATCAAGCTTCAGGTATGTGAGTTATTTTAACGATCAATGATTATGGGATATGGGGGAAATAAGAGGATATTTTTCATTTAGGGAAACAACAGTTACCAAAAGCATTATTTTAATGCATGTCAAGACAAAAAGGGGCATAATGTTAGCTGCAGATTGGCTTGTGTAAGAGCAGTGAGAGTGGTGAACATATGTAGGGTAAATGCAAAATGGCTGTTACATGCAGCAGGATTCAGGTAGGCCAGATCTGGACCTTATAAATCTTCTTTTTTTGGCTTTTCCCCAGTTAGGGGTCGCCACAGCAGATCACCTGTCCGCTCATGATTGGCAGTGGAGTTTTACGGTGCCGAGTTGCCAGTCCAGTGCCCAACCTTCCACAGAAGGCACACACACGCACGCATGCCTAGGACCAATTTAGAATGTCCAATCCACATACAGCATGTCTTTGGGATGTGGGAGAAAAACGGAGCACCCGGAGGAAGCCCACGTGACCACAGGGAGGACATGCAGACTCCACACAGAAGGCACCCCATCCGAGGATCGAACTGGAGAACCTCTTGCTGTGAGGTGGCAATGCTAACTGCTGCACCACTGCGGCCACCCCCTGACCTTATTAATATGAAGTTAAATAGAATGGTACTTCCAAAGTTAGCACAGGTAATTGAGAGATGTATTTATTCTCAGAGAGAAAAGGGAGAACGTATGAGATACAAATACTGCTCCATTATTGCAAAATAAAATTTAAGGTCATTGGGATACATCTTATCAAGCTGTAGATTTTTAACATGCTAAAGGAGCACAGATCCCACCATAGGCATGGGTAGCCAATCTGTTTTCAGGTTGAAGAAGAAGATTTCTGAAATGCTCCTGGCTATTGCATTTATAATTTTGATGTCAATGCTTCATGTACAGGACTTTAATGGGGATGGTACATAATACATACTAATGAGTAAGTGACACAGTCTTACAGACTACTTCACATGCAACATATTCTGTGGAGTCCTCGAGTCCTGCCACAGTAGGCTACTTCATATGCAACACATTCTGTGGAGTCCCTGAGTCCTGCCACAGCAACCAGCAGTGTCTAAAAGAAAAAAAACACAGCAATATTGCTGGACACCATGAGGTGGATTAACACTTGAGTATGAGCACATCTTTACTAGTAGATCCTAAACCATGCATAGGGTGGTCTTCTCATCAAACATGTGAGTAGTGTTTTCTCACTATTTAAGTATTAATCAAAGTCAAACTGACAGTCTTTTACTATAGAGTGGCTTAGTAGGCATGGTGCTAAATATAAAATTATCTCCAGTTCCAAGACTTACATCCAGAAGAAGCATGGTCAGATTCTTTAGTTTGGCTAATTTAACAGAATAAAATATTAATATTAAGAAAAATGATAGGTAAATCTTCTGTAAAAACATCTGTACTTTCTAAAGTATTTTAAGTTATGATAAATGACATTCTGAAAAAATAAACATCAAAAGTTGCATAAAAACAGTAGAAAGCAATGACTGCATCATTTACTAACTCTAATGGATGTGTTTGAACTATTACTATAGACTCAAATGTGATGGTTATTGAGCAAGTGCTAGCACAAAGCAGCAGGCACATTACAAAAGTTAAAATGTAATTGGAAAAAAAAATGTGATAAAATATAAGAATGGTTGAAAATTTGAGACAGCATTGCAACATAAGGAACCCAGTCCTAAATTACTTGCTTGGTATTAGTGACGTACTCCACTATAAGCCTGCTTTATCAATAGACCTTACGCCTACACCAAGAGCAAGGCTTTTGGAAACTGGGTACACATTCATTTGTGCGAAGGCACATTTCTGAATGGCCGTATATGCGAGCCATGTAGCTGAATTCCATTATGCCGACGTCCCTAAATGTCATAAGAATATTGAACTTCAACATTCCTGATTGCTTCACCGCCGAAATGAGTGCTACCATGGGTCAAAAAGGGGGCAAGGTTTTGTCATTCGGCACTTTGGTTTTTGCGGTTTTTGTATTTCACAGTTCTCAGTTTGCGGAAGCAGCATCAGTGATGTGGCCGCCGAACTTTTGATGGTAAACCGGAAACTAACCCAAGGTTACAAAGGTTAAGAATAGGCTGCATCAAAAAAAGCATAAAGTCACATAACAAAAATCAGCTAAATATGTACAGAGAACATTAAATAAAACAATGTCAGGTTGTAATGTAGGTAAATGTTTTGTGTTTACAAAAGCAGTAAAACAAGTGGAGCTGTTGTTAAAAATATATCTAAAACTTAAAAACAATAACAGTTAAAACATTACAAATAAATACTAAGTAACATTTCAACAAATCACAGCACTTTCTGGGCATATTCATAAAATGGTGTTACAAACCTAAGCAAAAAAAAAACAACTAACTGAATAAAATTAAGACCACCCTTCCTAAATCAGATTCTGTTTTCCGAACTACAGTTAAGAATCATAATACTGCACGTTTTTGCAAAGATCAAAATTACTAAAACATTATGCAAAAAAGAAACACTATAAATCTGTGCATTTTCAAAGAGAAAATAGACAAAATAAGCATTTCAGAGAGAAAAAAGGGTAATATTTTTTCTCATCGTACTTTATAGATCTGTGGTCATCTAACCAAATTAAAGATATAGGAAAAACATACCGGAGTATGTCCCATATAACAACAGAGTTAAAACAAATTAAGGTTGTAATACTCACCACTGCTAGTTCAGACAGGTTAACTCCTAAGCTATTAAACACATTTACAAATTAAAAAAAAGCTAGTAACGTATTGTTTTTATCTCAACAGATGAAAATGTATTCAAAAAAGACCTCAAACTGGACAATGCTATTAAGAATAAGGTAGTAAAATCTGTTACATCATTGTCCTGTGTGGTGCAACAGATAGCAAAACATTAATACCTAACTTCTTCAGTCACGGATAATAACAAGCGTTTGTTCCTTGAAACAACAGGCAAAAAACTGCAAATGGAAAAGGGGATCTTTTCTCTGGCAATGTTTTAAGTAGACACATTATAAAATAAAGAAAAAGAAAAAGAAAGAAAAGGGGGGACAGGAAGAGTTCAGAGTATACAATATCAATGGTATAATGGTTTATTCCATTAAATTCCATTACATCTAAGAAAAAAGTAGATGGTAAAAAAATTGTACATAACACTTAGCAATGCTGCAAAAAATGTTAATGATGCAAATAAAAATGAATCTATAACTACTGAAAATAAACTCATTGCATAATTTTTTGACTGTCTCAGGTTAATAGTAATAATTGACAGCGTGCTTCGCCTATCATTCTGCCTCTTTGCTCCCATACCTGCAGGAAGACCTTTTGAATGGGCAAAGATGGAGACAATGTCATTTAAAATATTTAAATTAGCACAGGAAATGCAGTGTCAGAGACACAACATCCTTTATGAAAAAAAGTCCAGACAAAAATCAGCATAAACAATCTAGTTGTCTTTAACTGCTCAAATACAACAGATTAATAGAGTAAGAAACTGCAAGAACAAATTATTTAAGTTGTTGGACTTCCATTTCAGCTTTTAACATTAAATCTGTCCAACAGTATAAATATTTTGGCCTAGCATTACACCCTACACTTTACCACAAGATTCATGCAGAGAATGTAGTTAAAAAGTTATTATACTAACACCACACTCTGTAGACAACACCAGCTTAATTCAATTGACTACAAATGCAATCTGCAGATTTATTAGCCTAGCCTCTTGTTATGAGCACCATTGCGTTTCAGTACAAAATGCTAACTACCTTCCTACTTGTGCTAGATCTATTCTCCTACTATGCATCCTTTCCTTCAAAATCCTATATGGACACTACTGTCCCGCCCTAGAAAAACTAAACTACAAGTTAAGCAGTCTTAATACTCATTACAAACCCCAAATAACAAAATTCTAACCTTACTTAGGCTCAAATTCAATCTTGGCATCCAGAAAAGAAGGTTGGGCAAAATTTGGTCTCACCAACCAGAACAAAATTCCATGAGAAATAAGAGAAATTATTGAATATAAGGGTTTTAGACATAAATTACAAGACTAAAAAAAGAAGCTATAAATGCTCCTGTTATCATGACAACAGCTAACCTGCCAAAACTAAAAAAATAAATAAATAACAGTATGCAGAATCAAATATTCTAAGCAGACATCTCCATAAGTGGTAGCTAGACCTCATGCTTGTTTATTTATATAATCTGCTCTTCTCTTCTCTTTGCTGTGCAGTTTCTCCATCTCCTCTCTTCCTCACATCCTCCTCTCCTTCTACAGCATACCTTATCTCCTTATTCTTTCACTACTGCCATTTCCATCCTGCTATGCATTCTGTGACTTTCCCCTATCCTTTCAATGCCACTGTCACAGAACTAAAATAAAAAAGGATTAACAGAATTGTTTAACAATATACATAATTTGATGGATAGATTATCCCTGGGATTCTATAATGCCTACACCAAGTGTATACGGTTCTGAGTGAACAGACAACGCAAACATAACTCACACCTTCTTCCTCCTAGTTTTAGTTTACAACATAACATTGCAAAATCTTGACATGCACTGTTTTGATATTTCATAGTGTGTGCGGCTGCAGTGGTGCAGCAGTTAGCATTGCAGTGCCACCTTACAGCAACAGGCTCTCTGTTTAAATCCTTGGATGGGGTGCCTTCTTTGTGGAGTCTGCATGTCCTCCCTGTGGTCACATGGGTTTCCTCCGGGTGCTCCGGTTTCCTCCCACATCCCAAAGACATGCTGGTAGGTGGACTGGACACTCTAAATTGGCCCTAGGTGTGAGTGTATGTGTGTGCCTTCTGTAGAAGGTTGGGCAACAGGCTGGCAACTTGACACTGTAAAACTCCACTGCCAGTCATGAGCGGACAGGTGATCCGCTGTGGTGACCCCTAACTGCGAAAAGCCAAAAGAAGAAGAAGAAGACACTGTTGTGGTATTTTGCACTGTTCAGCACTATGTTTGCAAACATTATGCTTGTACTGTACTGTTACTATCCTGTTATGACATAAGCTCTGGAAATCTGTAAATATTTACATTGAAAGCACCTGTGTCATTGCTAGAAAGTGTGAAGGACCCATCAACCTACCCATTTAACAAATAAAATAAATAAATAAGAAAACCAACAAATGAATACATACTTAGCCAATACATCTGCATGTGTTTACAAATGCATATTTTAAAAAAGTCTTGAGAGACTATTTCACAGTTAATGTGTCCAGTGCTGCAAAACAATGTCATTGGTTTAAATATAGTTATACAACACTAACAGCACAAGTGAAACTACATGGAGTACATAATCTGGGCAGTATATATTGAATGATGATTAAAAAAGAAAGCATCCCATTATATAAATATGTATATAAGTACACGGATTCAGATATATATAGATATATATATATATATATATATATACACACACAGAGAGAGAGAGATAAATGGATATTATATAAAGGCATAATTTAGAATATACCCATGATTGGTAATACTTTTACATACAGGTTTCACCTTTGTGAGCAAATTCTGATATTATTTATTTGACATTTTTTAACCGGGATTGTCCGACTGAGCATGAGCCTTTTTTCAGGGGATGCCCTGGGAGAAAAGCTCCAAATTAATTATAATTAATTATAATTAATTATTATTATCATTATAGAAATGTTCCTTTGCCCACATCTGAGCAATGGTTATTGGAGTTTTTTTTTTCCTTTGTAAGGTGTATTTTTACATTGTCAAATTTCAGTCTTAGTATTCAAGGTTAAAGTCAAGTAAGTCAAGTCACTTAAATAAAAAGTCTACATAAATTTCATATTCAGTTCAGAACCTCTGAAAAAAATCAAAATGTATGTAGCACCAACAACCCACTGCATATTATAGTTATACTTTTCTCGAATTTTAGGGCAATGTTTGCTTTTCTTGTCAGACTAAAATGGTAGTTTGATATTTTTTCATACTTTTTTGTCATATGCAATTTCCTTGGATGAACCTGTGTAAAACAACATTTTGCCTAAAGGGTTTTCTCTAAAATGTAATCCTAATACATGTTAAAATCCACTGGTGTGCTGTAGATTTCTACAGCATAAAACAGTTGAGTTTGTATTTTTGTATTTTCCTAGGGTAATTACATTTCCCTCACATGCATTTGAGGAAATTGTTTTCACCCAAAACATGTTGATCAAATATACATAAGTGAGTGAAATATATATCTACCATGTAGAACAACGTATGGTTATTTTGAAGAATGTTAGTTTGCTGACATTGAAATGGATTGTTTTAGACTAACAATATTTAGCTCTTACACATATGTGTATTAAAAAGTAATACACCACTTACTTGATTTGCTCAACATTATTAAATATAGCATAATCAGTATAAAGTTACACTATTTGTTCATAATAAAAACAAATGCAGATTCAAGACTGTTTTTTTGCATTACGTCTGATCACAATCATTACATATGTAACATGCATACTTAATAATTTCTTTAGATTTCAGATATTTAATGTAACTTTTAAACTGAGTTACCTTGAATATGAAAAGTTATATGCATATATTTTGATGTGAGTAAACAAACATGCCCGGAAACTCACTGCAGTTTAAGCAATGGCATTAAAAGAGAATTTTATTGTGTTAAATCTGTCTAGGACTTCCAATGGGAACTGATATTTGCATCAGTTTCTCGATTCAGCTTGTTAATAGGTTCATATGTGTATATAGCACTGTCAGCAGTGCAACAGGTAGCACACTTGCCTTTGGTGCAGAAGGCTGTGGGTTCTATTCCCACACCAGATAGATCAATTGCTAACACTGCAGTGCAGCATAACGGAGGGGGATGCTGCTGTCCTTCAGATGAGATGTTAAACTGAGGCCCCATCTGATGTGTTGTTGGTAGTTCAGCTGGATGTACAAGATCCCATGGCACTTATCGAGAAGAGGAAGTTCCCTGATGCCCTGGCCAAGTTTCCTGTAGTAGTACAAATACTACCTTGGGTCTCTCCTGAAAAGATGTTATTAGCCTAGTTGGACTATCCCAGTTAACAAAGAATAAATAAAATACTAGGCTAACAGTCCAAAGGCCCTTTTAAAGCCTAGCCATGCTTCCAAATATAGCTGATAATTTTTGGTACCTAAGGATATTTTAAGGGGATATACGATGGCTTGGGTATGAGTGGTCTAGCATTACAGACTGTATCTATATTTCCAATAGCAAATGAGTTCTGTAAAGTTTAAATGTCAAACATATTTTAGGAGACATTTCCAAAGCCTATAGCATACATTAATTCTTCCTGACGCTTTCTTCATGTGTGATTTCCAGAAATAATTGAAAGTGTTATACATGTAAGAACCACCTGAAAGTTAGTTAACATTGTATTTGCAAGAAGAACACATCCAGGCTTTTAAGACAATATGAATGTTAATTAACACTGCTCATGTTGGAAGAGCAAATACATTTCTCAGAGCACATCCAACCCCTTCATTGAATTATTCTAATTTTGCTAATTGAGTAATGCCTTATGTCACATCTGCCAAGCTTCTGAGAGCTGAAACAGCTTGAGTGGCCTACATAGCTATATTATATACATTGCAAGCATACAGGTCTCAGACTCACTACAGTTTGAGTCCTTAAGGAAAGAGACAATGCTGATTATTCAGCTGTCAGGTATACGTATTGCCAGTTATTACTGCATATGCTGTGACATCCTTGATTTCAAGTAACCAGTAGTCCTTTACTTCTTGGCACTGCAGGCTGCATTCATCAGTATAAAAGGGGCACAAAAATGCAGTTATTTGACTATTACATTTACATCAAATATGGCTGAGGCACAGAGGTACAGATAGTAAGCATTTTATAAATGGCTGCAGCAGCAATACATTAATGTACAGTCTAAACAGGTTCCTCCCTCCTATAGTACTGCAGTGTAGCACAGATATTCTTTCAAGAAAGTAGCGTTCTGTTTTTTATACCCATTTTAGAGTATGATAAAGTTATCAACAAATAAACAATTACAATTACAAACCACATAACTACAAAGTACAGGTAAACAAATGTTCCTCATAACTTCCAGCAGTATAGGAGGGGTGTTCTACAAGAAATCAGTCCCAAGCACTTGAAGTCTATTGTCTCAAAGCCAGGCACTCAAGCATCTTGCTGGCACTTGCCTCGTGCTGGAACTCAAATACTAATGCAGGTAATCAGATGTCGCTGCTTACCTGAGCACATTATTCAAATTTAAGTGAGATAACTGCAACAGCCATGTTGAGGGAGTGGGAAAGGGTGGCAATGTAAATTAGGGCAATGGTCAGGGCAGGAGCTTTAGATTTAGGGAGCAGAAGGGGAATTTTAGGCTTAGGGAGTAAGATAGGTCTTTTAGGGCTAGGGAGCAAGAAGGGTGTTTTAGGGTTAAAGTTAGGGTTCTGGTATGGCTATACAGTTTTGTGGGATATGGTGCTGGAAGGGTTAAGTAGTGATGGGAGATCGAGTTAGTGAGACTTGCAGCATTTGCCTTTTTGAGCAAGTGGCAGGGCGAGTAAAGAGCATGCGAGCACTTGTAGCAGTCCAGTATAGGAGATGGGCCACAGCCTGCACTCCATGTGGGTTGGTAGGAGAACACACCACAGTCATTCTCAAGTATGACAGCCTTTGTTTCAAAACTATTATTTAGCTGAAGGCAATAAACAGAAGAATGTCCAGTTCCCTGATGCCCAGTGTAACACCCAGTGACAATAGTGGATAGCTACTTTGCTGCTCTGAAATATCTAAAACAAAACAAAGAACACCTCTTTTTTAATTCTTGAACTTCTTTTTCTTCTACCTATTAAATACATAAATACGTATAACTGCTAAATTCCTCCCTGCCATTAACCTACAGTCATTCTCACACCCATCCACCAGTTCATACCAGCCCTCACCCATAAGTATGACCTAAAACTGTGCTACTGTTACCTTCCTTAACACAATGTCACTCCTCGCAGTCAAACTGCAGCTTGAAATAAACATAATAATGCTTATAATCTTAGGTCCTACATTCAGTACACTTCTATAATCATTTCAACAAAAGTCTATAACTTGGTCACCTTACAGATTATCAGACTCAAACTATAAACACATTGGTTGGGGTTCACAGAGTTTCAAAGAGAAACTCCACTGCAGTACAGAATAGACATGAATGTATACACTTTCTGTATAAGTAGGCAGAAAGCTATACTTGAATTAGGTAGATATGGCAAAAAGGAAATTCTGTAAGTGAAGAAGATTGAATTAGCAAAGAATGTACAAAGAATGGCAAGGGTGCAGTCTCAAGCCTTACTGCCGAAAACTTGTGAGAACATATATGAGAACTACAACAGCTAACATTTGCTGCCACCATTAGAGGTCAGTGCAAGCTACAGAAAAAAAAAAAAAAAAATATATATATATATATATATATATATATATATATATGTGTGTGTGTGTGTGTATTTTTTTTTTTACTTTCAGCTGGTCGACTAACATGAGTGTCGACATTCTGAAGGTAAACTTTTCTACATCAAAAATGGAAACTTTGACTTTCTAGTATGCATGCGCCAAGGTTGCTTCTCGCTGCATGCAAATATTACTTTAGAAAAAACATAATCAACATCATTCCCACCCCCACTAATTACATGTACTATAGCAGAGATTGTACAATCCCTGGGAAAAAGAGTATTCCCCGACCCGGAGATTGTCAATCTCGCACACCTGTCAGCTACTGTATCTTTATAGTCGATCGAATGTGGTAAATTAAACAGATGTCAACCAAATTTCCTATCGACCAATCCAATGGAACCATATATATATATATATATATATATATATATATATATATATATACACATGTAAAGGACTAAACAACAGATGCCTATTGCTTTGATGAAAGGGGTGAAAAGAGGAGTGCAGGTTGGGAAAGGAGCACAACCAGCAGGAGAACACACAGCAGGAACACAGTTAAGGTGAAGTATGGCTAGGGAGAAGTTAGGGTACATATTTTGTGGAGAAAAGCCCCCTGTTTATGTATATTCAAAGAGAAGGGAAGAAGAGGGAGGAGTAAGGCATGAAGGAAAGAAAATCACGGGAGAGTAGATAGTGGTGGTGCACAAAGATAAACAGAACAATACAGATGGACAACAGTATATGTCCATAAACAAGGCTGGAGACAGGGGATACACACTGACAAACACAGGGCATACAACTCACTGGGAACACTGTGGGGTATGGTGAGCATGACAGCTGCTGACTATTCCAGAGGAACATGCCTGGGATTCAGTAGATGGTGGTCCCAGTTCAAGGTGATGGGTGGCACAGCACACTCCCACACCTCTGCTGTCCTGAAGGCAGTGGCCACCCTGTCCATTATTTCCAATCCCCACTGTAAGAAGGATTAATGCGTGACAACCTAACGTGTCCCTGCCTGATCACTCGCTAACTACTCAACACTTTCCATCTCTGTACAAGCCACAGTAAGTGAATGGCGTGGCCCACCTGCCTGAGATATGTCAAACACATACTACACCATTCATGGCATCTCTGCCTCACCTCTACTTCTCATAATCAGAGATCTTTAGTTTAGTGGTGGAACAGGTCATTATACCATTACCTCCACTGCTCACTGGTATGGGGGATTCTGGACACCCTGATTTGGCACTCTGCCTGGTTGTACCAGGCATCCACCTTATGAGATGGAATCACATATGTTGTGAACAGCTACACCCTGAACTGGCAGTGTAAGAGAAATAGTGGACATTCTTCATGGGCAGTAGTATTGGCAGCCATTTTCAGCAGTACAAAATCACAGCCTGAGAATCACACCCTACATTAGACTTTGAATTACTACTAGCACATGTTAGCATCACAGTGTAGCCCATCTTGCGTTTACTACATACAGCCTGCCTGCATAAGCAGGCATCCACAGCTTGCTGGTGATGTGCAGAAGAATATGTTTATGCCTTACATCCCTCCTATTCTTTTGAGAAACACAGCATTTCACAGACACTGGCAAACTCTAGCCTCATTAGTATGCATTCAGCATAAACTATTTTATTTATTACTACCATTCATAGCCAATCGGCCATGTTAGACAAGAAAATGCAATGCAAGGAAGTAGCGGAGTTCTAATTTAAGCAGTTAGAGGCAGTACCATTCAGCACAGAAACAGCTATTCTACAAGACAGGGACCAGAGGAGTTATGCAGTGGTCTATAGTTCTATAGCAGCAGTGTCACATCCATTTGAATACTAGCCAGTGAATAGCCTTTTGTAGCAGTAACCTAAGTATGGTAACACTAATGTTCAGTGCTTACCTCACCTGCAGCACACACCTGCCACTATAGAATATATAGGGTATGCAGCTGTAGACAACCATATCACTCTGATGGTAGATGATCTCAACAGAACTACCAACCCTTCCCCATCCATTCTACCCTACGCTGTCTAGGTATGTGTCTGTAGCACCTCTTTATCCAAGGCATGGCATCTCACTGTAACAGGACTGTCATCACCTCTGCCTGCAGACTGCCTTGGTTCATAGGTTCATAGGTGTTTACTAGGCTAATGACGACAAGGGCCTTTTTAAGCCTAGCCATGCATCCCAAATCTCTAACGAGCTCTGATACCCATGATAAGTGTAAGCATGGGCCTGGGAAATGAACCATTTACAGGTTACCTGTTTGTATCAGAGACATAGGTGCCAAATCAGGGATGAATTTCTGGTTTCCCATCCAATTGTCCAAGTTGCGCTAGAATTAGATTACGAAGGGACTCTGCTTCACATGGGTGGGGAGCCTGTTCCATAGATGAGGTAGTCTCTGGGACGCATACCTATCTCTCCAGCAGGTCCTATTTACATTACAGGCAAGGTTTAAGTCTTTAGAATGGGTAATTCTGGTACTGTTTGTTTTGTGGATATGCAGGAAGTCCATCAGAGTGGGGTGTGACAGTGCATGACACCACTGTTATATACCCATATGCTCCTGTATGGGACTAGGCAATGGTAACACTACTTTGCATTGTTGTGTTACTAACCTGAACTGTACCAGACCGAAACAAAAAAATCTCAGGACTGAATTATCCATCCTTTCTTGCCTGCCTTTCACACAGTATACTCATTTATCATGAGTATACTGGGGTCATTCACAAATGGCCTTGGAATGATATCACTGTTCCCTGTTCCACCTATGTGCATCTGTGTGTCATCACTCCCACTGTCAGAGCCATATCCATGGACAGGTCCACTGTTACCAGTAGAAACTTTGTTACCTACTGGAATGCACTAGCGTCCATCATATTTGTGTCCCCCACTATCTACCTGTCCAATGTTGTGTTGTAGTGATTAGCCATGTCAACATATGTGTTTTCACAACTACTTTTGTGCTCACAAGTCACTTGCCCACTAACATGCTCTACACTCTTTCTACGTGTATGCATGTCCTTCAAAGATTTTGGATGACAGAGATTAGACAAGTTCAGACCTGCAGAAAATGAAGTCCTGCTACCAGCACTCAAGACCTACTAGTGATGCTTTTTAGGGAGAGGGGTTGCCCATCAGCCTGTGCAGGACCACACTGGGACACAGTTTTCCATGACATAAATATAGTTGGTGGAAGCAATCTCACAACACTACAGTGCTGGAAGTGTATCAGTGATATGATAATGCAGGCTTCACAGAAGGCACACCATAAAGCAGCAGAAAGAAGTACAATGGGGGGCACCTCCCACTGTAACACTCTCAGATGATGAATCATTTTTGTTATCTTTACATGGAGATGATGAGGAAACAAGCATCATACTAGAAGTGGCCTGATACAGAGCATCTGATATGGAGACCAGCTAGGTTAGTAGCCACACTACATATGCTACACAGTGACTCTAATCAGACTGGCATCAAGTAGTGCATGCACACATACACACACACACACACACACACACACACACACACACACACACACACACACACACACCTGGCACTGTCAATATGTTCCATACCTGCTTCTGGTGTTCAGACTTAGAGGACTACAAGAACTGATAGGTGACAGATAACTACTGGCATGTGCCCATCTTTCCTTTACATGAACACCACAGGGCATCACAGCTTGCAGAATGGATACTGTTACTCTGATGTTTCATATGTTTGGTATTAACAGGGTAAATCACTGCTACAGTGACTTCTCAACACACTGCGCCAGGACAACAGGCTGGTGTCAGCACCTGCACAGAGTGTTATGCTGATGCGGACATGGTGACCCACAGATTGAGTCACAGTCCCATGACACATTAAAGCTGTCTGTCTCCCACATGGGCTGTCCTACACCATTTGCCCAGGGTGACAATGTGGCTACTCTCACAATTGCTACCCTAAGGGTGTAGCTAGGCATACTCAATGTACTCAAATCAGTATATATTTTCTGAGCATCTTTATGGTACCTTTACAGGTGCAACAGCACAGAATATTTAGAAATGTCTAAACTAGTGTCTGTTGTATACAACCATGCAAAACATGTTTACATGATAGGAATGTACCACTTAAAATAGTCTTTTTATCCTTATAAATTGAGACAGTTGAAAATAGTATATACCTTTCCATAGTGTATAGGGACAGCTATTTGAGGGTTGAGTACATTTTGAAATTATAGCTGGGCAGGGGGGGGGGCAGCAAAATGAGGTTTGAGTTCAAAATATGAATTTCTGGCTACACCCCTGCAGGATGCAGAACATAAGGGTCACAATGTTTGTGAAAGCGGAGCTCTCCTGTGTCTAGCAGTACTTCTCCTGCTACCACTGGGCCTTGGGAGCAGACTAGTGCCGCTACCTGACATGCAGATACCCACTGTGCATTATGGTACCAGTGGGCCATGGCAAAAGTCACTATCAAGGAAATCCCCAGATTTGTAGGTGGCTGTAGATATCAGTCAACAGATGTGAAGAGCTGTAATCTAGACACAGTTGGCAGCTATACAAAATGACTTGTAGCTGATTGGTGCAAGGCCTCCAGGATGATGGTGCCCACTGCTACCAAAGTCTGGAATCCAGAGATGATGCCATGACTGGTCTCATGTGGTCTCTGATGGCATGAACTGTATCTGTTGACACCTCCATGCAAATGTTAACCACTGCTGCTATCAGTGGCCTATTTTCCAGTGTTGTCCACAGTCATTAGTGTGTGTTTGTGTGTGTGTGTGTGTGTGTGTGTGTGTGTGTGTGTGTGTGTGTGTGTGTGTGTGTGTGTGTGTGTGTGTGTGTGTGTGTCTGCATGTATGTGTGTGTCTCTGTGTGTGCCTCCCATGGTGGCCATGTATGGCAACCATTAATGGGAAACACCACTGCATGGACATGTAGTGCCTCCTAATGACCCCCCCACCCCGATCCCAGCATCTCCACTGCTGAACCTCTCCATTTCATTCCTGTCCTGGTTAACAAAAGAGATCATCTATGATACTGATGACCGTCCTTGCCTTAATTAATGTATCTGCCTCCACTAACCACTAGCCTCACACTCCCCTGGTTGTGTAGGCAACCTTGTATCAGTGTGTTCCTAGGCACCTGTGTAAATGATGATGGCAGTGTTCCTCACCATCCTCCCTCCTGTGTTGTTTCTTATACACAGTGTGATTCAAAGATGCACTGCTCAGCATAGCCTGCACATCAGGCTGCATGCATCATATTATGATGTGTGACACCACACTGTCAGAAACTTCTCAGGGTCCATAGAGTTTGCTTAACTTGTTCTTCTCTATATTGTGCACAAGATCTGAGTGGACATGGTATGGCCACTAGTTGCTGTATGCCACCATTTGTGTCTTTGTTGAGGAATGATGTGCCGTTGGTTAAGATGGGTCCTGCTCTTATAGAAGATAAGAATCTTGCTGATGACAGTTGGGCTTCCTCATTATTGATGGCCATACTATGAAGAACACAGCATGCTAGAAAAAACTGAGTGGCTGTGGCAGGGTCATATTCAAGTGTACGCCCAGATGACTTTAAGCAGCAGGGCCAGGATTTGTGCAGGTAAAACATGTGCTGTACTATACTTCTAGTTGAGCATGAGTGGTGTTATATTGACATTTGGCAATGCTGTGCAGATTCCATATGGGCATCATTGTCCTTGGCACCAGAAGGTATCCCGCATCACTTGCAATACAGAAGTGACATCTGGTGTGGGGGAGTATTGACATAGAAATGCTAGACATGAGTGCATACTGAATGTGGCTTTCAATATCAGTGCGCCACTGTGCCTGCACTTATGAACTCATGGACAGTACTACTTTTGCTGGCACATATGACCATGTCACATACTTGAGTGACCACTGGCCACACAATACATCCTGCTCTATAAAACTCACCACTCCACCATACATATTTGCTTTGGCAAGGCTACACGTTTTGGTGTACTTTTTGCCTTTATACTAAGATGCAAGTGCCTGTGCCATTTTGCACTTGATAACAGTGATTTGTGGCCTGATTTCCACAATACTCATTTGCATCCCATTATGTATTCATTAGGCTGGGCTCATGCATTTACATGTCATTATATAGTCACTTGTATACTTCTTTTTCCAGTACATTTTAGCATATTGCCCTATAATACACAGCAGTTCTATGAATCGATATCTAGCTGCACATTCTAGATTCTGGCGGAAGAACGAGATGCATACCTCACAATCTGGCTATGAATAACAGACATTATCCATTGGATTACTCCTTATGAATGTTGCTGCTGACATTGCACTTTCTGAAATAACTCATAGCTCTATTCTGAAATCACCCATATGAGGGGTCTGAACAGTTTTACCAGTCTAGTTGATGAGGTAGTCTTAAAAGATACTTTTTTTTTTTAATATCAAACTTAAGTGGGCATATTAGCTGATCAGAATTCACACTCAAATTATATAAAACTTTCAAAATACAAACATTTTATGAATAACAAATGCAACACCAGTCCTGCCTGAAATGTGAAAAGAAATGCTTTTAATACAATATCTCAACTCAGTTCACCTCAGTTTTCTATTATAGTGCTTTATTGCAAGGCACTTCACAAAACTGACTAAATATAATTTACATGCTAGCATATACACATTGAAATAGAATAGATGTTCATACTGCAGATAAACATCAAATGTTCAAGTTTTTTAAAATCTCAGCAAAACAATATTTCAATTAAAACTTTGCTTACCAGAACGTACATTATATAGGATGCATGGGTAACCTATGGGTAGAATAAACACTGAACTCTTCACCTTCATTTGCCGGAGGTTCAATACCCTGACAGTCAGAGTTCTTCCAAAGGAAATCGCTGTCGGTGGGTTCTGCCATCAGTGATGCCCTTTTGGGGGAAATTCTCTGTTCTTTGAGTTGGTGCAATCATGGAGTTGGTATATATAAGTTTGGGGGTGGAAGACCTTCCCCCAACTCTGGAGGTACATGGGTGCTTGCCCCTCTGCAACATACAGCCATTTGGGGGGGGGGGGGTTTATTACTTTTTTTTAAATGCATTTCCTTGACTCATTCATTTTTTCCACTCACAGTGGAAACAGTATACTGCTTGTATTCAACTTTAAAGTCAAGAATAATAATCCAACAGAAATTTCAAAATAAATGGGAAAATAA
>NC_056725.1:496831103-496896103 GCF_019279795.1 Protopterus annectens | reverse complement strand
TGCAACCTTTACAGTGTGGGTTCTATCAGTGAGCCAATTGACAACCCTTCTTGTGACGTAGGGATTTATACCTAGTTTAGTGAGTTTAGCTATAATTCCAGAGTGGGGGATGGTTTCGAAAGCCTTGGCAAGGTCAAGATAGGCTGTATGAACCACCTTACCCTCATCTACAGCTTTGGTGACTGCCTCAAAGAAATTAATCAGGTTCAGGAGGCATGATCTGCCTTTCACAAACCCAAACTGGGTGGGGTCCAGAGTTTGGAGGTTACCAATGTCTTTGTTTATGAGTTCTATGATGATACATTCCATGGCCTTACAGACCAGGCTCGTCAGGCTAATAGGGCAATAATTCCCGGGATCAGTGGTGGCTCCCCCTTTGTGGAGTGGGATAACTGTTGCTGTGCGCCATTCAGTGGGCTCAAAGCCTGATGTGAGACTATGATTGAACATGGTGCTTGGGTGGGAAGCCAGTTCATTCTGAAGTTCATGTAAAATGCAGCCTGGGATGTTGTCTGGTCCCATGGATGCTGTGTTTTTGGCTTTAGAGAGTACAGCTTTTACCTGCATAGTTGTGATTACAGGGACACTGCATTCTTCCTGTATAGCTATGGGCCCCTTAGGGGGTGAGAGTGGGGTAAAGTTAACACTGAACCTATCTGCCAGGACGTTGGCAATATCAGTTGGTTCTGTAATTTTCATGCCGTTGTGCTGTAACTCAGAGCAGATCTGAGTGTTGCTACTGAGATTCCTGACATAGCTATAGAATGCTTTGTGGTTGTCCCTAGAATCAGTGGTGATTTTGTTTTCATAGCTAGCTTTGGAGGATCTTATAAGGTATCTCAGCTTCTTACTAAGGCTGACCAGGGAACTCCTCCATTCATGGGATTTTACTCTCTTTTGCAACAGTTTCTTCCTTCTGTTGTAGAGTTTGTTTATGGCATGGGGCCACCAGATTGGCTTCCTTTTTTTGGAGAATAGCATCTTGGTTCTGTTTGGGATAGCATGTTCCATGCACTCGTGTAAGTGCTTATAGAGTGCATCTGTGTAGGGTTCAGCAGTCGTAACTGTATTGTCCATCTGCATGGGTGTCATGAAGTTCGTCACTTCTGTCTTAATAAGCATGAAGTTGGCTTTGTAGACATTTTTTACCATGATTTTCTTAATGGGAGGTGGAAGCGGGATGTGGATATCTAGGGTGATTAGCTTATGGTTGGATCTGGCCAACGAGGCGTTATCTTCAGGTGTGGAACACCAGTCACTCATGTTGGCAAAGACTAGGTCTAGGATATTGTTGCCCCTGGTGGGGGTGTGGATAAGTTGATCCAGGGATTTGGAATTTATGAATTCCAGGAAGCGTTGAGCGAAGGATTTGATACATGAGTAGTTTTCCCAGTTAATGGTGGGGTAGCTGAAATTGCGCATTATTAGGGTGTTTGGTTGAACCCTAATATTTTTCAGTATATCAAGAAAAGAGGAGTGGGAATCCTGGGGCATGGTGGGGGATCTGTAGCAGGCTACAATTTGGATTGCAGTTTTGCCCAGAGTTAGTTGCACTTGGATAACCTTGGATGCATTATGCTGAGCAACTAGCCTGGAGGTGTGGATATCCTTAATGAACATGGGCACACCTCCGCCTTTGGTGTTCCGGTCCAGGTTAGGTGGCCAAAAAGTGTGGTATTAGTTATAGCCTGGTAATGCAGGGGTGCTCTCTGGAGCCTTGAACCAGGTCTCAGTCACTGCACAGATATCAATGTTCTCCATTTTAAGGAGTGCCTCAAGGGAGTACATTTTGAGATTTAGACTTATAGCATTGAGTAGCATTACCCTCAGTTTTTGCTTGCCTGTTCCTGTTATAGTGGTGAATTTGTCATTTGAATCTTGCCTAAAAAAGGCACTATAGGGGCAGCAAGAGCCTTAGCCAGTATCTGGAATCCCAGGAGTGACAGGTGCAGGCCATCTCTGGCAAAGCATCGTGGTCTGTCAACCATGTTGTCCCAGGCAGACAGATACTGAATCCCCTTAGAATGACACCAGAATCTTAGCCAATTGTTGAAGTCAATCATTTTGTCCTTGCACTGCCGTATCATTCTGGGTGATGGCAGGATGCTCCTCAGGGCTAGGGTCATACCTGCCTGAGCTACAAGATCGGAGAGCTCTTCCATGTCTCTTTTCATGTAGTCCAGGGAGGTACATCTCAGGTCATTCACACCAACATGGACAATGACAGAGTCATATTTGTACTTGTTGTGGAGTGACCTGAGTGCGTGGGTTATGTGGTGGATCCTGGCACCTGACAGGCAGCTGACAGAACCTTCTCCTTATTTAGCCTGGTGAGTGGGACATCAGTGTGCCTGACTATAGAGTCACCTATGACTAGTGTGTTGGGTACGTTGTTTTGCCTTATGGGCTGTGGTTGAGTGGCACACTGAGTCTGTGGGCTATGTGTCATTTGGGTTGTGTTGGGGGGTGGAGGTTGCTTGTGTTTCAGCTTTGGAGGTCTCTGTTGCTTGAGCAGATTATTATTGAGAGCCTCCGCGAATGTTTTTGTGTTTCTATGTGTGGATTTTTGTGGTGTAGGTTTAGTGGGACTATGTGATGAGTGTGGTATGGTGCAAGTGTTTACCTTCTCCTCTTGACTGTCAAGTTCAATCTTGGTTGGAGAGAACTTTACCTCCAGTTTGGCTAGATACGTGCATCTCTCACAGGTTGTGGTGTTGGGTAGTAGGAGGAGAGTGTTGTCTGTGTACATGAGGCAATTGCTACATTACCCCAAGATGCCCAGATTCATCAGATAGACAGGAGAGAACACTGGGAGCTGACCCTTGGACATGCCAGAATAAAAAACTACTTTCCTCTAGACAAGTGAGGAAAGTGAGTATAAGAGCTGTTTTTCCTCTAAGCAAGTGAGGAAAGTAAGTACAAAAACTGTTTTCCTCTAGGTAAAGAGAAAGGTTGAGTGCTGTAGTAATGTGCAGGTTATTTAGTGTTAACAACAAGTTCTGAACAAGTGCTGAGCACGAATAAGCAAATTCAAGTGCTAAAACTAAGAATCTGTACCTGGATCTTGTGGTAGATAGGCTACATAGTGCTTATCACTCCCACTGATAAGCTATAATGCTTCTCTCCAACACAGAAAGGCTTGGGGGGGGGGGGCACAGAATCTTACAAACAGTCCTGGGTACAGCAAATCTTTATCTGAACTAGACTAGTTACAGGAAAGGTGGGAAACTAGCGCAAACACAGGCTATTAAACCAGAAAGTTGAAAGAGATGGAAAAACTGCCCAAATGGCCAATAAACTACAATTTCTGGGCCAGAAACCACTCTTGTGGTCGATAAACTACCTAGTGCTTACCACTCCCACTGATAAGCTAGAAGGCTTCCCTCCAACACAGAAAGGCTTTGGGGGGGCTCAGAAGCTTATAAACAGTCCTGGATATAGCAAATCTGTATCTGGACTAGACTAGTTACAGGAAAGATGGGAAACAATTGCAAATGCGGGCTTTTAAACCAGTAAGTTGAAAGAGATGGAAAAAACGGCCAAATGGCCAATAAACTACAATTTCTAGGCCAGCTTCATTTCCAGGCTTTAACTTTCACTGTTTATTTATGATTTTTCTAAGGACTTGTATTCTTTTTTTACGTGTATCTATTATTAAACCATTATGCATCCACCAGAAAGACAACACAAGACTCAAACTTCTGATACCTTACTAAGACCTCCTTTCAAATGAACTGAAAGATTTATACATACCATGATACAGCCTTTAGGATATTTGCTGACATTTCTTCCTCTTCTGGTAAGAATCACAAGAGCAGCAGACTAAGCAGGTTAGACCAAACTTCTTTTACTTCTTTTTCTCCAGCCATAGATTCATCTTCATCCTGTGGAATCTCCAAGCTTTCCAGCACTGCCAAAAGATATAATCTCTCCAGTGTGTCTTAGATATGCTTCAGGTATCCTCCCAGTCAAGCTTGCCCAGTAAACCCTAAAGGGGGAGATGCTTGGGGGCAGAATCCTTATAAGATATCAGAATTAACTTACTGGACTCCTCTTGATCTGACGTATATTTTTTAACATATTGTTTGCCACCTCTCAATAGCTGACCATCAGCTGCTCCCAAGCACTTCTCCTTATTCACAAGGTTTGCTAAACGTGACAATCCTCCCCCAGACCTTTTGAACCCATGTCTGGGTTCAATGAGGAAATTAAGGCACCTCAGGGCAGCATTATATATGTTGCCAAGCAGAAATTTTTGTAATGCACTAAGTTAGCTCCCAACCCATAAATATACTCTCTCTGGATGGATATACAATAGGTGTACTGGCATATCATCCCACCGCAGCGGTGATTCAACCATTGCCCTGCCTCCATAAAGATATGCCCCCCCCCCTGTGCATTCCCGACCTTTACATGAGATCAGCTGCAAGGTGTCTTCATGTGCACAGCCTCTCTTGCCATGATAGACTGCCCATCCTCAGAAGTGTAGCTGGTTCAACCAGCACCCTGAGCTGGTACTATGAACCAGTGCCCCACCACCTAAACTCTTCAAGTGAAGACCAAAGAAAAAGCAATCAGCTTATTGCAGTTAGATCTAAGCCCCACCCCCACCCACCCACTGGCTCTTACACTGAAGAGCAAAATAAAAAAAGCACTTCACTGTAATAAGCCGATCACTAAATTGTACATGATCAGCTTATGACAGTTATATCTATGCCCCCCAGCTCTTCCATTGAAGAGCAAAAAAAAAAGTGGACATTCCTTCTACTGGCTCAACAATCAGGTGGCCAGATGCATGACATTCCTGCCCTACTCCTTCCTGCCCAAGCCATTCAAGTCTTGTTTCTGTGCCCAGCCACCAACCCTCCTTCACTATATTTAAAAAAATAATAACAGTTTATATCCTGCCTGTGCAAAGCACTACAACACTCGTGTTTTACTTTAAAATTTTTTTCTTCTTTTTAAACTGTAGCAAACTACTTGCTACAGATGTAGCAAACAGTTGCTACAGTTTATACTCTGTCTGTACTGAAAGCTACAGCACTCGGATTTTGGTTAAAAAAAATAACTTTTAAACCAACCAGTTTGCTACAATTTAGACCTCACACAGAGCACTACAGCACTCAGGTTTAACTGTAAATGCAATACTGGCTTTTAACTGCTTGTATTGTATTAGAGATCAGGATTGGCTGATCGCACCCCCAATATTTTGCACCAAGGGAAGTTTCCCCTCTCTCCTCACCCTACCTATGCTAGCACCTCATATACCTGAGCTGCTAATTGAATTCAGGTTGCCTGGACCATTGTCTGGGCTTTTCCCTCAATGCCAGTGGAGTTGGCCCCTCTTGATTTGTAGGTGTTGCTGTTCTAGTCTAAGGCTCACCTGGATTACTTAACAAAGAAACCTTATTTCAGCTGCTTGTATGTAGTATCTGACTGTTTTAGAGACTTTCCACATTTTGTGGCCATAGATAAGGATCTTGGCCAATCTCACACTCTGCATTAGTATAATTTGTGAAGAACAATCCAAGATTCTCATTTTCTTTCAACAAGAGCAGCCACCCCCACCCTGTGAAAAATGAATCTACTCTTTTCTAGAAGAGTCCCATGGACTTGCATTTTGAGGTGCTGATTCTCATTCTAGCCTCTTCACATCCTCCTGTGATTCACTTTAGTGCATGCTGAAGATGAAGGTCAGACCATGACACCAAAAGGACCACACTATCTGTAACCAAGAGAGAGACACTGTCTCTAAGCTGGCATACCAGCCAACATTCTCTCAGCCTTAGCTGAGAAGTGATATCATATAAATAAAGCTCACAAACAGGAGAGGTGATAAAGTGCAACCTGGGCAAGTCTAACAACCATCTAAATAAATGTGGTTTATAGCCACAAATGTGGACACAACAGTCCCTGATGTCATGGAGGAGGGTATATAGCATGGAGCAGTCCTGCTACAGTCTACTGCTTCAGGTCCCCCTTAAGCACAAGTTGGCATATGCAATTGTATGACTTTTCAAGGTCCAACAAATTGCTGCAAACAGCAAACTCTCACATCCTCACACACACTTGCACAGTGCTGAAGAGCTGGTTTACTGTTTCAAGGACCACACAGTATCTACAGTGTTTCTTTTTAAGCTAAGGCTCAGATATTAGCAGTTATTTTTTTCAACACTCTACATAGCAGAGTGAAATACCAAACATCTCACAGTGACAGCTAGAGCTACTTTTCTATTAAGCACCCTAATTGACAAAGTTTTAAGACAAGGCTATTGCCCATCACTGACAATAAAACTTCCAATCCACGACGGCTCATATGAACTGTGAAGCTCTCAAGATAACTCTCTCACTCTGACTCACTCAAGACTCAAAACTGCACTAGGAATAAGAGCTTTCTCTAGGTTGGGACCTGCTACCTAGAACCACTTACTTACTTACAGAATCCAAAACTCAGGAGTCCATAACAGACGTTAAGAAAATACTAAAAAAATGTCCTGCCTGAATTCATTTGCTGCTGCTGCTGCTGCTGCCTTAGAGATGATGGTTAACAACTATGCTTACCTCTGCCAATATATTTTACTATTAACCATTGTGCTGATAATAATTGTCAAACTCGTGATGAAAATAATGTACTGCTGTAAATACTGATGAGCTTATGTACTGTTGTACATGCTGATGGAAGTATGCACTGTTGTGAATACTGGACATATAACAATGTTTTGTTTTAGCAGTCTTATATTGTTCTTTGTTTTATGAGCCTGGGTTGTGTCTAAAAAGGGTCACATGACTAGCTCATCCACCCAGTCATCAAACAGTAATAAATAAACAAATAAGATAAAGAAATATTGACATGGGAGGTTCATAAGTCTAATCTTCCTACAGTTGGATCAGATTGTCTGGTCCACTTTCTTAAAGATGGGGGTTACCATCCCAATTTGCCAATCCAGAGGAGGTAACCGAACCTTCCATATACCACTGAAGAGTCATATGCTACCCAAACCCCGCTTGGTCCCTTCAGTATCCCTGGATGGACATATTCACACCTGAATCCTTATCACTACAAGATCCTCTGACCACTGCAGTGGCTTCAGCTACAGCAATGGACCCTAGCCCACCAAAGATTTTACATACTTCCTTAAGCCCAACAACTTAAGGAATTCTACAAAAATATTCCTTCCTTCTCTAAGCAATCTCTCACTGGTCAGCACTTCCCCATCATTGTTTAGTACAGCCTGAGTGAGATCCTGCCTGCACTTCCTGAGATGTTCAACAATTTGTCAGAACATATTTGAAGTTAATGGCTACTCATTTTCCATAATTTCCTCAAAGATCTTCTTGGTTCCAACTTTCACACTGGTTCTTATTTAAGTAGCAGGCAATCAGTCTGCAGAGAGCATTACAAGCCTAATAAAAATAAATAAATATATAAATAATTCAAAAGTTCTATTCAGTTTCAGGGAGGGTAAGACAAGAGAGCTCAGCTCATGAAAGAATTTAAAGCAGCAAATCCAACTATCTAGGTTTGTCTTGAAGATGGCAAGGGTGTGACTCTTTTTGACATGTACTGGAAGTTTGTTCTAGAAATGAGGGATACATTGGGATGTGAGTCTACCACACCAATGTGTTTTATTTATCTGTTGATGAAGGATTAGTTCTTTTAGCCAGTTATTTGACGTACCATTGTGAATAAACAGGAGGTCAAAGAGGGTTTTATGTTTCACAGCTTGAAAGGCTAGACACAGATCCTTATAGTGGAGTCTATAAAAGACTGAATAAAGAGGAATGGCTGTCAGTCTGTCATGATAACTAAGATATGTATGAACCAAGTTACTTGGCTGCATGTGATTTTACAGCTAGTGTTTCTATTTTTATTCTGCAGTCAATTTATATATTTTCGCTGTTTTTGTACAAACTGGAATTATTAGTTTTCTGTGTTTATCTGCAATCGATCTACTGATTGTAGCTGAGGTATAATTGAACTATTAGAATGTTATTGTTAAGTAATTCTGCTGCCTAGTGTTTGCTATACAACCTGAAAGACATTGATATTAGATTTGTTTCACTGAGGTTGTCTAACTCCTTTACTACAATTTCTTCCTTATCTATTTTATTTTAGTGTCTGTACATTGTGACTACATAGTGGGTCCAGTTTGTTCCCATCCCCATATTTGAAAGCACGGGCACTCCAAAAAAAATTATAAACTTCCGAAAATGTTTGGACTACTAGCTGATCACCTCCACAGCCTCTCTGCTTCTATCCAGGTGCTTACAATGGCTATTTTCAACTCCACTCCACTGAATTTTGTCTTGTAATCCTTTCAGTAGCACTAGCTATTGCTTTGTTAAGTAAACAGGTATTTGTAGTGCCTTTTGGTTGAGATCTGCATCAGTACTGACAGCTGCACTGTATCCCCCCTATGACTTCCAAGTTATTCTAACCTTTTTTCTCTTCCCCTACCATAGTGTTTAAATTAGACTGCATGTAAACTTATTTTAAGTCTATCTAGTAGAGTATCTCCCTAGTCTAAAGTCTCCTAATTTCTGCCTGCTTCTTTTGACTTTTTTATTTCTCCTAATTTCTGCCTGTTCCTTTTGACTGTAGGACTCACTCATATTTTACTTACCTATCCTCCTATTTTCAAGTTTCCCTGATACCTATGGAGTACATTTTAACATAATAAAAAGAAAATATAAAACAGAAAATCCTACTCTCTGTCTGTAGCTCTATCCCAGCTTCAGAGTCTCACTCACTGATTATTTGTTATGGACAATCATGCCTTTTGGGTCAACCTACTCCATTCGCCCTGCAGCTCACTCCTTTCCCCTACCCTGCCCCCAAATTCCACCCACCCCCACTATCTGTACCTTTATACATCCCCAAACTCCTCCTCACCCTACTCCAATCCAATCACAATTAGCCTCAGCCAAACTCCACCCACCTATTAAACCTCACATTCACCAAACACTCTACAACCCCTCCTACAATGCTGTACTCATCAGCGGTCACAATTACTCCATTAGCCCTACTAATCTCGATCTCCTGTCTGACCTATGTCACACAGTTTCCCAACCCTTACCATACCTCACTTACAACACTCCACTGCTTCATACCATCATCCTCACTCCCCCTCTTACTCATCCATCTCACATGAAATCTTCAGTTCCAACACTACATATCTATTCAAACCTAAGCTACTCCACTCCCCACCCCCCACACTCATCTCTTAAATGTCATACCAAAAAATCACTAGTCTCACTCCACCCATACTACTCATCCCCACCACACTACCGCACTATACTCCTCCACTCATTCTCTCTCTCACTTGCGGGCGACATCCACCCTAACCCTGGACCCACCTCTAACATTAATGTCTCCAATCCCTCCCCTCCACCCACAAAAGCTAAGTCCATTCACCTCATTACACTTAATGCTCAAAGCCTTAGAAACAAAATCCCCAACCACCATGCCTGGCTCTACTATAACCACCCCAACATAACCGCCATTAATGAAACCTGGCTCAAATCCTACATAAAAGATCACAAAATCCTATCACCAGGTTACCAAATCATTCACAATGACAGAGGCCAGAAAAAAGGAGGTGGAGTAGCTATAATCTACTCCTTCTCCCATACCATAACTCCCTACAACAATAAAATTCCAACCTTTGCCAATGCTGAAATTACAATAGGCTTATTAAAAATAAACAACCACAAATCCATATGTATCGCTGCCCTCTATATCCCCCCAGGTGATAATATCAAAACACTTGAGAACATTCTATCCTGGTTCTCCTCCCACATAAATAATGAAACCTATACCCTTGGTGATACCAACTTCAACTGGACCACTATTAACTCTGATGCCCCTCCCCACACTATCAACCTATACAATTTCTCCCAACTAATTCATTCCCCAACCAGACCAAATAAGGATGGTACCTCTGGAACCATCAATGACTGGATCCTAACAACTCATCCAAATCTAAATACCAAAGCTGGAATAATACCAGATCCTCTCAGCAATCACTTACCTGCTTTCACTGACTGGCTCCCATCTCCTCTACAAAAACAACACCATTACATTCAAACCTGCAACCTCTCCTCTTTCAATCCCCAAACTTTCTCAGAATGCCTAAAGTGCATTGACTGGTCCCCTCTAAAAACTCTCCCACTAGATGATGTTGTATCCTACTTTAACCACTCATTCCTCACCCTCCTCAACCAGCAAGCCCCCCTGAAAACCAAATGCATCAAAACCAATCCCTGCCCATGATTATCAAAAGAAACTAAACTAGCCATGCAACAAAGGGACAAAAATGGAAACAGCATCAAAAACAAAAACCCAACTCCCCTTGTAGAATTTAAGCATCTCCAAAACTCCACAAAAAAGCTAATAACTAAAGATCACCAAGCTTTCAACTCCAAACTCCAGTCCTTCACTCAAGAAATCCCAAAAAATTCTGGGACTCCATCTCATCAATTCTGCACCTTGGTAATAAAGAAAACCCCTGTCCTAATCCCACCCTCTCCAACCTTGAAACAGCCTCCCAATTCAACTCATTCTTCATAGACTGCATATCCAAACTATCCACCTCCTTCCCAACCCCTCCTCCAACTCCAGCCCCTCCTACCCCAACGTCCACCCCAATCACCTACCCACCTCCACACCCTTCTGCTTTACTCCCATTCCCACAAGCACTATAAAAAGACTCCTCCTCAAACTCAAACCCTGTCACAATGCACCTGACAATCTTCCATCTACCTTCCTCAAATTAACTGCACACAGCATCGCCTATCCCATCTCTATTCTTATAAATAGATCCATACAAGAATCATATGTCCCTTCCATCTGGCACCATGCCTACATCATCCCCTACACAAAGGTGGCAAGAATACTGTTACCACCAGTTCAGGCCAATTGCCATCCTTCCCACTCTTTCTAAAATTCTAGAGAAAACCATCCAGTTACAACAAATGGCACACCTAACCCAAAACAATCTCCTCTCCCTACCCAACATGGCTTCCTCCCTGGTCACTCCACCATGACTGCCCTTCTTTCCTTTCTGGAAACCATCAACATTGAATGAGACTCAGGCAAATTTGTATCTACGCTATTCCTAGATTTGTCAAAAGCCTTTGACACCATCTCACACACCCTAATTATATCTCAACTTTCCACCCTACATCTCTCTCCCTCCACCAGAGCCTGGTTTTCCAGCTACCTGTCCAACTCCTAACAAGCTGTCCAATGGAAAACTCCAATCTCCCCCTTCCTCCCTACACCCACAGGCATCCCTGAAAGTTCTGTTCTTGGCCCTGTACTCTTTAACCTGTTTAATCACAACTTTCACCACTCCATCCCAGAGTCATCTGTCATCCAATATGCAGATAACTTGACTATCATCTGCTCAGCCTTCTCACCCTCAGAGCTCTTTGCAAAAACCCAATTAGCCTTCTCCACAACCGAAACCTGGATGCAGTCCAACCACTTACCTCTAAATGCAAATAAAACTAAACTAATGATCTTTTCCCCTACCAAAAACTCTATTATTGACAAAACCTCATTCACTGTACAGATTCAGAACAACACCCTCCTTGAAATCATTACCACCACCAAGCTTCTTGGCATCATCATTGATGATGAACTAAAATTTGATATCCACATCCACTCCGCAAACAAAAAACCCACCAAAAGATAGGTCTCCTCTACAGACGCAACCACTTCCTCAGCTCCTCTACCCGTCAAACCCTGGCATCCACCTTCCTGCTCCACTTCCTGATGTATGGTGCCCCTCTGTTCACAAATCTCCCCCTCGGCTTACAATCCAAACTTGAATCCTGCTACCACAAAATCTGCAAATTTGCAACCAATTCAAAAAACTCATCCCACCACTGCCACTCCCTCCTCACCCTCAGTTGACTTGAACTCTCCAACTACCTCAGTTACCTACAACTCTCCATTACCCACAAGCTCATCTTTAAACCCACAAACTGCCCATCTCTCATTACATCCTTAAAACCCTAGATACCCAACCGCCACCTCAGATCCACAAACCAAAATCTCCTTCAGGTACACAAACCAGCATCACCTCCTGGCCACCTACTACCATCCTACTCCTTAGCCCAGCAGTGGAACTCCCCCCCCACACACACACTTTCACAACCTTCCAAACCATACCATTTTCAAATCTCAGCTATTCTTGCATCTATCAGCCAAATGGGAATGCCCATGTCACGCTCCAACATAAACCCCTCTCCGCCCCATCTCTTTCTACCTTGCACTGAAATCATTATCATTTACCAATTCTCTTGCATCATCTCAACCTAAAACAGTCTCACTCTACCAGGGACTGATTTTATCTCTGCTATCTAATGTGCTATACTTTCCATAATCCAATTTTTTGGTACTCTCTCCATGCAAAATGGTCCACCTAACCCGCAAAGGGCTGGTAGCTACTTGTTTAATATTTACTTACAAAGAGCTTATTTGACAAAAATGTCTTTTTCTGCAAATGTTCAATTTATCCAACCTCCAAAAGGGCTAGTAACCTTCTGTTTAAATGTTAACTCACTAAAAGCTTATTACATTATGTATTATATTTCTGTAAATGTTTTAATTGTTCTGTACAAATCTTTGTTATTCTTTTGTAACATGTAATATGTAACTTGCAATATTTGGAGCTTTTCTTCCTGGGCCTCCACTGAAAATGGTCTCTTTATGGCCCAGTGGACTTTCTCAGTCATCAAACCTAAATAAATAAAATAAATAAAATAAATTTTTGAGGCCACTGATCATTTTAATTATGAGCAGTAATCAATGTCAGTGCAGCCTTTTTAGTCTTCCAATACCACTTAAGTGAATAAGGACAACCTTCTTTTAGAATTGCTCAGAAGTACACCTTTTTAACTTGGCAGATTACCTCACCACTGGTGTCCACCAACAAGAGATGCTTGTTATTGCCTTAATGAATGAGGTATTAAGCAAGATGCAGTCAGACTCGGAGACTCCAACCTCATTTGAAACATAGTCAAAGTCTTCTTGGAGGCAGGAGTTGAAATCATATAACACAGAAGGCTCCACCAGACATTCCAAATAAATCCTCACTGTTTATTCAGGTCTTCCATGTCTCTCTAGTTAATATGTTGTCCAACAAATATGAAATTAATTGTCAAAGCTCACCTTGTTTTCCTATTTTTGGGCATCATTTCTTCTTTCCAGAATTTACTGTTGCTGTACTTCGTAGTCTGGAAATAAGAATGCATACATGTAACTCTAGAGAAGAAACAATAGAAAGAAAGAAAAAAAGAGAGAGAAAGGAAAGAAAAGAAAAAAGTGCAAAAATGAACCATATAGAATATATTATTACATCACTATTGTTGAATTAATGCAATGTCATGCACTACATTTTTGTCAATGACATTTATCATCCTGGACATTACTGCATCGGTTATGAGAATTGATCAGATAATCAGATGGTCAAATACCAGGTCTTCCTAGAGGAGGGTAGAGATATAGCAACCTGAACTGGAGTCAAGAATTAGTGTTGGGTAGCCATGCCACAGATACACGGAGTTAGCATTGGAAGTCAAGTATGTGAGTATGCAAATTACATCTTTTTACAACACTGCACACAGACAGTCTCAATGTTATTGCTGTATGCAAATGTGGACTGGAAAGGTTTATGGCTACAAGGGAATGTTCAGCCCAGAAGTTAGTAGTTTATTGGCCATTTTGGGCTAATTTTGATTGTATCTGCTCTATTTTCTGAAAAAAAAGCAAAAAAACACAAAATATATACTTTTTCCCGCCTTTCTGAATTAGTATAGTCCAGTTTTCAGGTTATTTCTGAATCCAGGACTGTGTTTCTGTGTTGCCCATACCTTACTTGGATAGAAAGAAGTTTTTCTGTTCAGCTGTGAGAGAGGGGAGCTTTGAGCAGCCTATCTGTCCCTGGAGGAGTGGTTTCAGCCCAGAAGTTAGTAGTTTATTTGTCATTTTGGGCTAATATCTATCCCTTTCACTTCCCTGCTATAAAAACTACATTTGCGCAGTTTTTGTGCTTGTATTACGCTCATCAAGTGCCTTCCAAGTGTTCTGCAGAGTCTACAGCTGCAGAGAGAGAGAGAGACAAAAGAGAGACTTTGGAGTGATTAAGTATCATTTTTCTGCTTTTCTTGCTGTCTTAACTAATTCCACCTAAAACACCAGTTTTTTTTAGCAAATCTGTGATTTAAAAAGTTTGTTATTGCTACATATTGTATTTATTTGCTGCTTGCACTTCAATTAAGTCATTTTTGTGTTTAAATAATCTGTTTAACTGTTGTAGGCTACACACTAAAGTGCGATAGCCTTTTCTGTCCATTTAAAGTGTTGTGTTGATTGTATCTGCTCTATTTTCAAAAAAAAAAAAAAAAAACAAACAAACAAAACAAATACTTGTTTCCTGCCTTTCTGAACTAGTATAGTCCAGTTTTCAGGTTATTGCTGAATCCAGGACTGTGTTACAAGTTTTTGTGTTGCCCATACCTTACTTGGATAGAAGGAAGTTTCACTGTTCAGCTGTGAGAGAGAGAGGGGAGCATTGAACAGCCTATCTGTCCCTGGAGGAGTGGTTTCAGCCCAGAAGTTAGTAGTTTATTGGCCATTTTGGGCTAATTTTGATTGTATCTACTCTATTTTCTGAAAAAAACAAATAAACAAAAATATATACTTTTTCCCGCTTTTCTGAACTAGTATAGTCCAGTTTTCATGTTATTGCTGAATCCAGGGCTGTGTTACAAGTTTCTGTGTTGCCCATACCTTACTTGGATAGAAGGAAGTTTCTCTGTTCACCTGTGAGAGAGGGGAACTTTGAGCAGCCTATCTGTCCCTGGAGGAGTGGTTTCAGCCCAGAAGTTAGTAGTTTATTGGCCATTTTGGGCTAATTTTGATTGTATCTACTCTATTTTCTGAAAAAAACAAATAAACAAAAAAATATACTTTTTCCCGCCTTTCTGAATTAGTATAGTCCAGTTTTCAGGTTATTGCTTAATCCAGGGCTGTGTTACAAGTTTCTGTGTTGCCCAAACCTTACTTGGATAGAAGGAAGTTTCTCTGTTCACCTGTGAGAGAGGGGAGATTTGAGCAGCCTATCTGTCCCTGGAGGAGTGGTTTCAGCCCAGAAGTGAGTAGTTTATTGGCCATTTTGGGCTAATTTCTATCTCTTTCACTTACCTACTATAAAAAACGCATTTGCGTGGTTTTGAGCACTGGTCAGTGCTGGTTAGCTAGAGTTAAACTATTCCCAGCTCCACAAAGTCTACTCTTCAATTTTTCCCTTCGAACTAGACAAACCTTCAACGTTAGCACTCAAACCATTCATTTCACGGTCAAGCACTTGTTTAAAACTCATAGCAAGCACTAATTAACCCTAGCACTAGACCCCCCCCCCCTATACTGTCTAGAAGGACAAGGCTCTCTATTCGTCCCCAGCAGCCAATCAGAAAAACAGCTTACTCTACCTATTCAGGCATGTCCAAAGGGCAGTATCTGGTGTACTTTCCAATCCAACTGGTGAATCTGGGCATTTTGAGGCAATGTTACAACTGCCTCATGTACACAGACAAAGTACAGTTGTATACTCTTACCATAAATGTAGATGTTCGAGTGTGTTCACTGTTGCAGTCATCACTGCAAAGAGTTCTTCCTGCCAGCAGCAGCCCCCGATCGGCCAGAATCCCAAAGTCTGGATCGGGCGCCAGCTGAGGTCGCATTTATCCTGACATCAATGCGCCGGAAGGTATAAAGACCTCAGCTGATGCCATTTCCCCAGTTTTTCTTGCCCCAGAAGTCAGGTGCCCAGAAAGAAAAGGCTAAAAAGAAAACCATGCTCAAAACCTCAGCAGCCAAAATACCTCATAACAGACAATACTCAAGAAAAAAACAAAAGAGGGGATAGGAGGGAGGGTAACCCGGACTGCAACAGTGAACACACTCGAACATCTACATTTATGGTAAGAGTACACAACTGTACTATGTCCTTCATGGTTCACTGTTGCAGTCATCACTGTAGGGTTGAGTCCCAAAGCTAAGAAAGGGTGGCTGGAGGAGAAACAGAGGGAGCGGTCACAAAACCTTGCAAAACCGCAGAAGCAAAACCTGCCCTGGATTTAGAATAGAGAGGGAGGTTGTAATGCTTAGAAAAAGTATGTACAGAACTCCAAGCAGCAGCTTCCAAAATAGCCTTGGTAGGAATGGAACCCCACAAAGAAAAGCTGCTGAAGTAGCAGTAGCCCGGGTAGAATGAGTCCTAACATTAACAGGAACTGGATTGCCATGATAAGAGTAACAGAACTTGATGCAATGGGCAATCCACTTGGAAATAGTTTGCTTAGTGATTGCTTTCCCCTGAACAGTAGGAGCATAAGCAACAAACAACTGATCAGATTTCCGGAATATCTTGGTCCTGTCCAGGTATAGACAAAGCTGTCTGTGCATGTCTAGAGAGTGCAAAAGACTTTCTTCCTCACTTTGAGGATTAGGATAAAAGGTAGGCAAATGAATAGACTGATTCAAGGCCACTGCTGAAACCACCTTGGGCATAAATGTGGGATTACTCCATAGAGATACCCTGTCCTGATGAAAAATAAGGAAGGGTTCCACAGCCATGAGTGCTTGCAATTCCGAAATTCTTCTAGCAGAGGTAATAGCTAAAAGAAAAGCAGTTTTCCAAGACAAAAATTTTAAATCCGTGGAAGCTGCAGGTTCAAAAGGAGACAAAGTTAATTTCTCCAAAACATAGTTAAGATCCCAAGTGGGAACAGGAGCCCTTATAGGGAGCTGAATATTCTTAGCCCCTCTAAGAAATTGTTTAAGTAATGGATGAGAAAAAAATCGGAGGATCCGTATCGTAATGTGTAGAAATAGCAGAAGCATGAAGCTTAATAGACGAAAAAGATAGGCCCATATGTAATAACTCTGTCAGATACTGTAAAATCAGAGGAATGTTCGGAACAGAAGAATCACCACCCGGGACATGACTCCAGGAGCAAAATCTTTTCCATTTTCCCGCATAAGATTTTCTAGTGCTGGGACGTCTAGCTTCAAGGATTACATCCAATACCTGTTTGGAAAGGGCAGAGGTGTTTACAGACCCTGGATCCACCAGGCAGCTAGATGCAGAGTCTTGACATGACTGTGCAGTATCCGTCCGTCCCGTTGAGACAGTAGATGAGGGATTTGAGGCAGAATCCAGGGAGGCTCCTGAACCAAGGTCATCAAAGTGGAATACCAGAATTGCCTAGGCCAATTGGGAGCCAGTAGAATCATGTGCGGTCTGTCCTGTTTTATCTTCAGAAGTACCCGAGGTAGAAGAGGAAAGGGAGGAAAAGCATATACTGAGAGGTGTTTCCAACTGAATGAGAGGGCATCCACTTTCCATGCTAGTTTGTGGTAGGTCCTTGTGCGGAATGTTGGAAGTTGATGATTCTGAGGGGATGCAAAGAGATCTATGTCCGGACATCCCCAAGCCTTTATAATCATCCTGAATATCCGAACATCCAACATCCATTCATGTGGATCTGAAATGCGTCTGCTCAAGGCGTCTACCAGAGTGTTGTCTTTCCCTGGCAGGAATTGCACCTGTCAGTCGACACTGCATGTCAGAGCAGTGTACCAGAGATTCATGGCTAATCTGCACAGGGGGTAAGAGTGAGAGCCCCCCTGCTTGTTGATGTACCACATCACTGTAGTGTTGTCTGTCCATATCAACAATTGTCCTGGTAGAAGAAGGTCCCTGAAGGTTATCAGGGCATTCTGTACAGCTAGCATCTCCTTCAAATTTATGTGCAGGTGCGTTTGTTCCTTCGTCCAAACACCCTGAAGACATCTCCCGTGCATGTGGGCTCCCCAGGCATAATCTGAAGCATCCATTGTCAGAACTTGGTCGGTCGGTGGAGGACAAAAAGGCTTCCCCTTGTTCTGTAGACAGGCTTCGGCCCACCAAAGAAACTCTCGCTGGAGACAAGGCAAAATTGTGACCACTGTTTCCAAACTGTGGTAATGCTGAGACCAGACACTCTTGAGGTACCACTGCAGTTTCCTCATATGCAGCGTTGCATATGGTATTAGCAGAATGCAGGAGGCCATGTAACCCAAAGCCTGCAGAATTTTCCTTGCAGTCAGCTGTTTCATTGAAACCAGGTTTCAGAAAAAAGAAGCCAGTTGCACTTTTTTGTCTGGTGTCAAGGAAGCCATTTGGGTTGAAGTACTCAGAAGAGCACCCAGGAAAGTAATCTGTTGTGTGGGTACCAGATTTGATTTCTTTAGATTCACTGTGAAACTGAGGCACAGAAGAAGATGCTGCAGAAAAGCTAGATGCCGAAGTAGAGTGTCTTTGTTGTCCGCTTGAAGAAGACAGTCGTCCAGATAAGGGTAAATTTGAATCCCCGTCTGTCTGCAAAATGCCATTACTGGTGCCTAGCACTTCGTAAAGACCCTGGGCACAGTAGATAAGCCAAAGGGTAGCACAGAGAACTGGTAATGTTTCAAGCCCGCTTTGAAATGCAGATACCTTCTGCACTCTTGCCTTATAGGAATATGCAGGTAAGCGTCTTTTAAGTCCAAAGTCACCATCCAAGCATTCTTGACCAACATAGGCAGCAGCTGCTGCAGAGTGAGCATCTTGAATTTTGGTATATCTAGGAAGGTGTTTAGTACAGAGAAGTCCAGGATTGGTCTCCACGAATTTTCCTTCCTGGGAACCAGGAAAAGTCTGGAATAAAAACCTTGCCCTATTTCTAAATTTGGTACCAAATCTATGGCCCTCATAGCCAGGAGGGACTGAACCTGCCATTGTGCTTCTGCCCACTGATGATTTGGCAGGTCTGGCCAACCGTTCGGATTTGGCATAGTGTGGAAATGAAATCTGTAACCTCTTGAGACTATGTCCAGAACCCATTTGTCCAGGGTTATGTGTCCCCAATTTTGATAAAAAAGAGAAATCCTTCCCCCCAAAGGAGCTTCCAGGAGAGGAGCCCCTGGAACCAGAAAGGGAGAGTCATAAAGACTGTTTTCGGTAGAGTTGAGACTTATCTTCACCTCCCTTGGGATAGGGGACACTCCACTGCCTATTCCTAAAATGGGACTGTGACTGTCCCCTACCTCTGGAATGCCTGAATCTGCCTCTCTGAAACCTGTCCGAGCCCAGAAAGGACCAAGGTTTAGTTGGCCAGTGTCTGCTAAATCTAGGAGGTTGCGCTTGTAGAAAATCCTTAACCGTCTGCATAGATTTGGCTTTGTCTTCCATTTTCTTTAATACCTCTTCAGCTTTGGACCCAAACAGAACATCGTGCTGCAAAGGGGCATCCAAATGTTTGGCTTTAATCTGATCCGGCAAGCTTTGATCTCTTAACCAAGCATGTCTTCTAATAACAGCGCCAGTTGTTGCAGCCCTACAAGAAGCTTCCAAAGAATCAAAACCACAATGCAGGGTATGTTTACCCACTTGTTCAATAGCATGCAATAAATCCTGTAACTCCTGATTATCCACACCAATAGACACAGCTGACATCTTTTGTTGAAATACAGACAAAAGGTATTGCTGATACTTCAGCATATGAAATTGACAGTTCAAAGCCCTAATAGACAATGTAGCAGAAGTATAAACCTTTTTACCCCATCTCTCCAAAGCCCTGGACTCTCGGTCAAAGGGAATAGGATTTTTAGCAGAGGCCGCTTTAATACCCTTAGGACCCTGAGAAATTGTTTCCGGATCAGACGAAAGATTTTTAAAAAGAAATTTATGAGAATCTGGAACCCTATAATACCTATCTGGTTTGGCCAGAGTAGGGGGAAAAGAATCAGGAGAGAGACAAGCTTCTGAAAAAACATCATCAACAATGTCCAATACAGGGGGAATAGCCAGAGGCTTATGCTGTGGGAGAAGAAGAAAATCCCTAAGCCTTTTCTTGGATTCAGAGAATTCCTGCCCTTCCCAGTGAAAATGCACCCTCATATCATGCAAAGTTTCACCAAAAGAATAATCCTCAGGAGGAGAGGTGGAAGGAAAGGAATCTTCAGCATCAGAATCCTCATAAAGAGGAAAAGCATAATCCTGCTCAAGGGAAGAAGCAGAAGAAACAGAAATTTGGTCTGAAGAATCATAATCGGACTGTAATCTAGGCTTCTTGTCAGGAGGGGGATGAGAACCCCTGATCATAGTTAAGAGATCTTCAGCCATCCTACGCATCTGCCTCTGAGGCCTAAGACCCTGATCAAAAGGTGCCTGTGCTAGCAACTTCACTTTAGCTGGAGCCTTAGACTTTGACTTAGCATGTAAACCTGAATCCACATTTACAGGAAGCTGTGAAGGCCTGAGAACTCCCTCAGAAGCCGGTACCTGCCTACCGGCTCCAGACCCAACTGAGGGAGCAGTATCGGAAGGTCCAGTCCCCGGCAATTCTGAAGACCCCATCAGCTCCACACCGGAGTTGGTACAGGCAATTGGTTCAAAAGAGGCAGACGACAGGGTCTGCAAAGGCGCCTCACTGACGACCGTCGAACCAGCAACTGGCAATAACTGAGTAACATCCTTTGCTGTGGACCTCGGAGGCCTGTCTGCATCCCTGCACCTCTTACACACCCCAGAAGCCGGAAAAGAATCTGAAGACATGTTATAATTAAACCTTTTTCCAAAATAATAAAAGGCAAAGTTATATCTACGCCTAATAGTATGCTGATTAAATCTAGCACAAAACACACAATTAGCAATGTCGTGGTCAGGACCCAGGCAGGGAATACAGTAAGAGTGAAAATCCCTATGAGATATTTGCTTCCCACAAGAAATACAATTATTAACTTTTTCTGACATCTGACTGGAGCAAGAAAAAGACCTCCCCAACAGGGTACTTATCTGTAAAAAACGAAAATCCTGGGATTAGATCCAAAAACAAACAGGAATAGTCCGACCAGCATCAGTGAACTGCAAAGGGCACCGTGTGGCAAGAAAGACTGAGGAAATGGCATCAGCTGAGGTCTTTATACCTTCCGGCACATTCATGTCAGGATAAATGCGACCTCAGCTGGTGCCCGATCCAGACTTTGGGATTCTGGTGATCAGGGGCTGCTGCTGGCAGGAAGAACCCTTTGCAGTGATGACTGCAACAGTGAACCATGAAGGACATCCTCCTCCTCCTACCACGAAACACTAATATATGCGAGAGATGCAATTATACAGCCAAACTGGAGGCAAAGCTCTCTCAACCCAAGACTGGAACTGACAGTCAAGAGGAGAAGGGTAATACTTGCAACACACCACCAGTCTCACATAGACCTAATAAACCAACACCGGCAAATAACACACATGAATACATGAAAACATACTCAGAGGCTCTAAATAAAAGTTTGCAAAAGCAACAGAGACCTCCAAAGGAGACATTCAAGCAACCTCCAACCCCATCACCAACCATGAAACACATACTTCACATAATCAGTGTGCCATGCAATCACAGCCCTTAAGGCAAAATAACATTCCCAACACACTAGTAATAGGCGACTCTATAGTCAGGCACACTGATGTCCCACTAACTAGGCTGGACAAAGGGAGGTTACAGTTAGCTGCCTTTCGGGCGCCAGGATCCACCACATAACACAAGCACTCAGGTCACTCCAGAACAAGTACAAATACAACTCTGTCATTGTCCATGTTGGTGTGAATGACCTCAGATGTACCTCCCTGGACTACATGAAACATGGAAGAGCTCTCTGATCATGCAGCCCAGGCCGGAATGACCCTGACCCTGAGTAGCATCCTGCCCTCACCAAGAATGATGCCACTGTATAAAGAAAAAATGATCAATTTCAACAACTGGCTAAGTTTCTGGTGTCATTCAAAGGGGATCCAGTATCTGTCCACCTGGGATTACATGCTTGACAAGCCACGTTGCTTTGCAAGAGATGGCTTGCACCTGTCACCCTTAGGCTTTTGAATACTGGTCAAGGCTCTTGCTGCCCCCAGTGCCTTTTTTAGGCAATGTTCAAAAGACAAACCCACCACCATAAATAGCACAAGTAACCAAAAACTGACGGTAATGCTACTCAATGCCAGAAGTCTAAACCTCAAAATGCACGCACTCGAGGCACTCCTCAGTATGGAGAACATTGACATCTGTGCAGTAACAGAAACCTGGTTTAAGGCTCCTGAGAGCACCACAGCACTACTAGGCTATAACTCATACCATACCTTTCGGCCACAGAACCAGGAAAGAAACACAAAAGGCGGGGGTGTATCCATATTCATCAAGGATACCCACACCTCCAGGTTAGTGGCACAGCACAATGCATCAGAGATCATCCATGTGCAAATAACAATGAGCAAAACTGCAATCCAAATTGTAGTTTGCTACAGATCACCCACCATGACCCAGGACCCTCATTTTGCATTTCTGGAAACACTGGGAAATATGAAGGTCCTACCAAACACCCTAATACTGGGTGATTTCAATTACCCAAACATAAACTGGAAGAACTACTCAAGTACTAACTCCCTTGCCCAACGCATACTAGAATTTATAAACTCAAATGCCCTGGATCAACTGGTCAACACCCTACCAGAAGGAACAACATATTGGACCTGGTCATCATCAACATGGGCGACCGGTGTTCCACACCGGAGGTCAACCCCTCACTGGTTAGATCAGACCATAGACTAATCACTCTGGATATCCACATTCCGCCCCCACCCCCAGTCAAGGAAACCACTGTGAAAAACTTTCAAAAGCAAACTTCACGTTACTTAAGACCGAGGTGGAAAGGTTCACAGCCCCCATGCTAAAGGACAATGCTGTCCAAGCTGCTGAAACCATTACAAAAGCACTCTATGAGCACCTGCAAAAATGCATGGATCATGCTATCCCAAGTAAAACCAAGACTCACTCTTCCAAGAAAAGCAAACCAGTCTGGTGGACCCCTGCCATAAACAAGCTATACAATAGAAGGAGGAAACTAGTGCAGAAAAGAGTAAAATCCCAAGAAGGGAAGACATCCCTAATCAGTATCAGCAAGAAACTACGTTCCCTCATAAAATCATCCAAGGCTAGCTTCGAAAGAAAAATTGCCAATGACTCCAAAGATAACCACAAAGCGTTCTTTAGCTATGTCAAGAACCTAAGTGGAAACTCTCAGATCTGCCCTGAGTTAGTGCAAAATGGCACAAAATACACTGAACCAACTGATATTGCCAACATTCTGGCAGACCGGTTTAGTGCAAACTTCACCCCCCCTCACCCCCTAAAGGGCCCATAACCATACCAGAAGAATGTAGGGCACCATCAATCACCAGCACACAGGTTAAAACAGCCCTATCCTAAACCAAAAACACAGCTTCAATGTGACCGGACGGTGTCCCAGGCTGTGTCTTACAAGAGCTCCAAAATGAACTAACCCCTCACTTAAACACACTGTTCAAACTCAGCCTTTCTACAGGCTATGTACCCACAGAGTGGTGCACAGCAACAGTTATCCCACTCTACAAAGGTGGAGCCACAATGGACCATGGGAACTATCGCCTTATAAGCTTGACTAGCCTGGTCTGCAAGGCTATGGATCGCATCATCATCAAACTCATTAACAGAGACATTGGGAACCTCCAAACCTTGGCCCTACCCAGTTTGGCTTTGTTAAGGGCAGATTATGCCTCCTAAACCTGGTGGACTTCTTTGAGACAGTTACCAAGGCATTAGACAAGGGAAAGGAGGTCCACACAGCCTACCTAGACCTTGCAAAGGCTTTTGATACCATTCCCCATTCTAGTATTATAGACAAGCTCACCAGCTTGAACATAAACCCCTACGTCACGAGATGGGTTGCCATCTGGCTCATGGATAGAACCCACATGGTGAGAGTTGCAGGATCTATGTCTGACTCTAAATCGGTTACAAGTGGTGTCCCCCAGGGCTCAGTCCTAGGACCCCTCCTATTCGGTATATACATCTCAGAGGTACAGGCAAGCATAGGAGGACTATGGCTGACCAAGTTCACAGACGACTGTAAACTAGGGGCCATAACTGATTCTCCGGCTGATACAGACACCCTCCAGAAGGGTCTCACTCAGATGGATACCTGATGTCAAAATCATGGCCTCAAGCTAAATGCCAAAAAGTGCATAGTCATCCCCTTTGAAAAAAATAAAGTACCAGCAAACTACCACATAGGTGGTAGTCCCCTAAATACAAAAAATAAAATAAGGGATTTGGGGACCCAAGTAGATAGTAATCTCCCCTTTGATAATCATATTGCCAAAGTGGTTAGACAATCCTTCTATGTGGCCCACCTAATTACAAAAGGGTTCGCATCTAGAACAAAAGAGGTTATTGTGCCTCTCTACTCATCACTCATTAGACCCATCATAGTATACAACGCCCCATTTGGGATGTACCTTACAAGACACCTGCAACAGCTGGAAAGACCACAAATGTACCTCACCAAGAGGATTACTGATGTCAAACAGATGCCCTATGCAGCCCGACTTAAGAAACTCCAGCTGTACTCGGTTGCATACCACTTACTCAGAGGTGATCTCTGTCTGACATACAAGGCCATGTCCAACCCAGAATTGATGGACATGCTCCACCTAAAAAAAAAACAAATCCCGGAGAGCCACACACTCTAGAGATATAAACCTCACCATGACGATAAATAGGACATGCTGGAGGGATAGATTCCTGTCCCAGAGACTCCCCATGCTTTGGAACAGGATTCCAATATACATCAGGCAGAGCCCCTCACTAACACTCTTCAAGAGAAACCTTGACGGGTGGATGGGAAACAGAAAATTTATCCTGGGGATCACTGCAGTGGCTCTGCTGGACAGTGGCGCAGGGAACTAATCTAAGGGGTTGGCGAAAGCCAACACATTCTGGCTAGGCTTATAAATGCCCTTGGGCAGATAGTCTAGTACTTACCTATGAACCTATGAACCTAAAAGTAACAAAAAGACTCCAGAAAAAAGGAGTGGAGGAGGGGCTTTTGTGGGCAGTGCAAGAAGGCCTTCCTAGAGGAGGGATGCAACCAGCCCTGACTCATTAATGCTACCTACTGGTGGGTAATGTAATTGTTCACAGAAGAGATTGGGTAGAACTCAGAGTGTCACGCTGTGAGCAGGCTGCTAAACTGAGGATGCAGGCATGTGTCAAAGCATGCAGGCATATCTCTCTCTGAGCAAGCAGCTACCTCAGCCAGTTAGGTTAGGACCACTAAGGAATTAGTACCTGGCCAGGTCATTCACACCTAATTTTTGCCTTCCCAAGGCATAAATGAGCTGATAAGGATACACAGACAGGAAGAAATATGCTGTAGAACTACTGTCCAGTTTTAGGATACTTGGCTGTCACCCCTGGAAGGAGTAAATTAGTCACTGGAGCATAGGAAGGGAAGTCACTGGGCCATTTCCATGGTTGTTGTTGAGTCTTTCGGCTTTTCCCGGTTAGCGGTCACCACAGCGGAACTCTGGTCCGCTAATGATTGGCAGAAGATTTTTACGTGCCGAGTTGCCAGCCCTGACGCACAACCTTCAATGAAGGTACGCCCAATCACGCATGTCTCCACACAGAAGATGCTCTAGCTGAGAATTGAACAGGACAACGTCTTACTGTGAGGTGACAACGCTACCGCAGCACCACCACTGCAGAATTGGAGGGTTCAAATATATATTAGGTAAATAGTCTGACTGACTGATGTTCTCCATCTACAGCCACCAGTGGAGGCCCAGTCTACAGCATATAATCCTCTTTCTGTTATCGTGGAATATGACCATAGTACCTCTGCTATTGAGTTTAATTCTGTTGATTGCTAAAACAGCAATTACTAGTAAATGTAAATCAAATTCTACACCAACTGTATTAGAGGTACTGAATATTATAAAACAGGTACAAGAACTGAAAGAGGAATCTTTAGAAAAGGGAAGGAGCAAATAAATGATAATTGTGGGAATGATACATGCATAATAATGTTCAGAGGAGGAGTGAGGGTTAAGGTATGGCAGGAATTCAGTAATTTTATGTAATGTTGGATAGTAGCAACAAATATGTTGGATAATAGCAACGAATATATATGTGATGTATATTCTATTGAAATGTAAAATGTTAAAATGGTTTATTTTCTTTTCCGTTATTATATGTTTGCCTATGTCTTAAATGATAATTTAATAAAGCTGTTTAGAAAACAGTTGTTTAACAACAATCTTTCTAGACTCATACATATTATCCAAGTGCTCCCCTATTTTCTTTTTAGCAGTCTGCAATTTTGCCTCTTCTTGTTTTGTGTTTTTCTGTAGTACTTTAACCGTTATCAGCCCTCTAAATAATTCTTGTTACTTCTTAACCATACCTTTTTTCTTTTAATTCTATCCTATTTTTTTAAACCCAACTTTCGTTTTATCCCACTGACTAACTATAACATCTGAAGTACTTTCTATTTTCCCTAATAACTCCTGGATAATTTCCACTACCCATTCCATAAATTCCTCTGTTTTTAACAAGTAGGTAGGGAAGCACCAGTGTCTCACCTTTTCTTCATTATCTTATATTTTTATCTTAGTAATTATTGGCACATGATCTGAAATAGTTATTGGATATGTGCCAAAGTTCTCAATTAAATGTACATGTTACTGTGAAATATAATTTCTGTCTTTTTTAATTTCTCCAAGTCTTTTGGGTTTCTGATACCATGACGGGAATGGACCCCATTCCTAAGTCAAAGTACGATTAAAGTTCATGAAATTAGTATTGTTTCAATCTTTGATGTCAGCCAAAAGTGCTCTTCGCAGCACCTGCAATGTGCTCAGTAATGACTCCTTCTGCAATTCGTATGGGGTTTTATGTATTGGTAACATATCTAAATATGATTGTAAATTCTTTTTTATAAGACCCGTTGCTCGTACTGCTAATAGAACAGTCTGGTCATCTTTCTTCCACATTGCTCTTGTTTCTGCCAGCAGATCCTGATATTTTATGACTTTGTGTGTCTCAGTATACAAGACACTGTAGTCACTGGGTGTGGTGATTTCAATGATCAATGCTACTTTTGTCTTCTTTTCATGGACCACTATATCCCGTTTTCTAGCATCTAGCATTTGAACTGTTGGTAATGGATGACTCCATGTGATGTAAACTTCTTCATTTTCTATGATGCTTTGTGGCTCATGTTTCCAGTGTTTTTCAGCCACTACAATACCCTAATGTTTGCACAATTCCCAGAGAACAATCTTGTCATATTATTATGCCTTTCATTATACAGTCCTTCTGTCATTACTATGTCACAACCAGCAACAAGTTGTGCGACTGTTTCCAATTTGGTTTTACAAAACCGACATTTGTCTGTTTCTCCCACATGTTCAATGGACTTTGTAAACCAACGTGTACACAGCCCACTATCTTGGGCCGCCAATATTAACCTTTCATCTCTTGGTTCAAATTTGCCTTTTCTTAACCATTCCTGCATTCATTCCTGAACATGAGGTTCTTTCAGAAGTTTTCTATACTTGCAACTATATTTATGCATTTTCCACATTTCTTGCCTTCTCATCTGGTCCTTCACCTCATAGTCTTTCTTTTTTTTGGCACATTCAGTTGCTGCCTGATTTTTATCTATTTCTTGTTTGATTTCCATTCCTGCTTGACGCTGAAATGCTTCTGCTAGATTAAGCAGAGAAATCAGCTTAGATTTATTCTCCTAATGTTTCAAAACTTTCACCACATTTGGGTCTTGTGAGGTCAGCAGATATGTATGGAGTCCCACAATTGCAGATTTATACATGTAATCAGTTTCAAGGAGGTCCATCTCTCCTTTGGAACGGGGAATATATAATCTTGGTATGCACTCATTTTTATAAATCATTTGGTGAGCATGAAGCATTCTTTTTGTTTTCCTATTTAATCTAATCTATCCAACACGTTTTGGGGCCAGTCAATTACTCCAAAAGTGTAAGTTAGGACAGGAAGAGCAAATTGGTTTATAGCTTGGATTTTGTTCCTAGATGTCAATGCTGTTTTCAGGATTAGTTTAAGTATTCTAAAGTATTCCTTACTAAGTTTTATTTGCATTTGTTCATATTTTATTGTTGATCCTTCATTAATTCCCAAATATTTATACACTCCCGCTGGCTCAAGTTCTTTTATATCACATTCTGGTCCCAAACTGATGTTTTCCTAGTACTGCAGTTTTCCTGCATTAAAGGTTGCTTTTGCACATTTATCAAGACCAAATGCCATTCTAATATCATCTGAAAAAGTTTTGACAACTCACAGTTGTGCTTTCAGTTCCTCATCTGATGAGCTATACAGTTTTAAATTATCGACAAAGAGATGAGTAGTCTTTACACACTGTTGTTTTCTAGGAGCCAAATTATACCCATGGCCTAAGCTGTTAAGTAGACAGCTTAATGGGTTAAGGTCAAGGCAGAATAGCAGCGGTGACAGTGAGTCACCATAGAATACCCCCCTTTAAATTTTTATCCCTGGGATAATAATTTGTCCTTTATCAGGATTTAATTGCAAAGTGGTCTGCCAGTGTTTCATAGTCAATCAGTGCAGGGTTTATCTTATACATTTTTAAGCACTCTTTTCTCCATGAATGTGGGATACTATCAAATGCTTTTTTCTAGTCAATCCATGCCATACTTAGATTATTCCCCTTTTTACAGTTCTCCACTATGACTTTATTTAACAACAAACGATCCTTTGTTCCATATGACTTTGTTTTATTGCCCTTTTGTTCTACTGCCATAATTGAGTTTTCTTCTAAATGACTAAACTCTGTCGGCATCAATTCCCCCTGTATAGTTTATAAGTCATCGGAAGGCAAGTTATCGGTCTATAATTTATAGGGTAGCTTGCAGGTTCACTCTTAAGTAGGAGCATTGTTTTTCCTGTTGTTAACCAGGTTGATGTCTGCTTGGGGTGTGCATATAAATAGTTCTTACTCATGGTTAAATCTTCTTGCAAAGATGTTAATACTTTTAGCCAAAAGTTAGGCACTGCATCTGGGCCTGGGGTTTTCCAGTTAGAGGCTTTTCTTAACTTTGTTTCAATCTATCTGGCTGTTCCTTCATCCCATTTCATATCCTGTACCTTTAAACTTCTTATTTTTTCTTTTATTTCTTCTGTCCATTTAGCATCTTTGTTATGTTCCACATGATCTTCATAGATACTTCTCCAAAAGATATCAATTTCTTCCTTTTTTTTGGCAGTCTTTCAATTCCTTTTACTTTGTTTCCCAATTCTCTATAAAACCTTTTTGGGACATCGATAAATTGCTTATTTTGTACTTTTGCTTTATATTTTTTTTGCGGATCTCCTAAGTTTTTCTGCCTGTGCTGAGATTTTTAGTTTGTTATGTGCGATAGTGCATGATAAATTCTGATCGGTCCTAATACTGTGCATTGCGTTTATCACGTCTATCTTTTTTAGAATTTTTTTTGCTCTCTTCCCTCTTCTATATTCCTCTAACAGTGACATTTTTTGTCTTACTTGCATTACAGTTTTCTCTGTTCAATACTTCGATGATGGTATTTGATTTCCCCCTTCCTTTCCCTCACTACCCTCTGTTCTTTTGGTAGAACTTTATCAGTTATTAATTTAACTGCACAGTAATATATCCTGCTTACTTCTGTTATATCACATGGATCTCTATGGACAGTCCTACTTACTGTGTTCATTTGTCTTATCAAACTTCTGACTTGGAGTTTTATTGACCTTCTGCAGTCTATTTCTTTCATTGATCTTAATATGTCTATCTATGTCTATAAAATCAAGCAACTCTTCTCGTAATTCATTTTCTTCTAAACTAAGGGCACATTTTTTGTTTTCCATTTCCTGCAGGCATTGTTTAGGAAGTTCTATAGCATCTTCCTGTGGCACATTCTCTTCAGTTTCATCCTGTGCCATCCATTGCTCTGTCATATGGGAACTTACTGGCCTATCACCTCAACATTGACTGCATCAGAGTTTCCACAGATAACTGTTCCTTCCCTTGCTGTCCAGCTTCAAGTGAATGGTTATACTGGTTTCCTGTTGAAGGCGCCAGCATATCCTGATATGGCACCTGACCGATTGCTTCACATTCCACTGGTTTCCCTTTAATTTGTATATCCATTGCTTTATCCTGTTGTGGTGCTTTATGAATTACAGTTTCTATACTGAATCCTTCACTTCAAGGTACTCCATAACCTCCATTTCTATTTCTTTAACTTCTCCATTACTAATCTCATTTTCTACATTTCCTCTTTGTCTTCTCATTTTTTGTATTGTAAAGTTTTCTATGTCCAGATTCTTTGCCTGTATTTTTCTTCATATATCTTTGATGTTGCCCTTTTTGTATTGGTTAGTTTTGCTTTTTCCTTTGCATAAATATTACACCATATTAAATCTTTTTCTTTCCCATGCCCATATGTTTTCTTCAGATGTCTCAAGATGTCTCAAGATCTTCCTCTTCTCCTTACTTTGAGAACTCACTCCATCATGCTGTGATGTAAACTGTATTAGACCTTCTACACCAAATCCTTCACTTCACAGGCACATACAAATTTTTATTTGAAGCTTATGACAGCTTTTCTTGTGGAAGTATTTTTCTGTCCTCTAATTTCTCTCTTAATTATTTTGTATATATTGTGTCTGGAAATTCCGGGCTTTTTGCATAATAGTAACAATACACAATTTCTTTCTTATCCTCAATAGTCCACTTTATCGTCCTTATGGCCTTTCTTTGGCCTTTCAGTTTTTGTGGGCTACTACTTCCTTCTACAACAGGGAGGGCATCCTCCTCGTGGGCCTGGCCTGGCTCCATTGTAGGAATGTTTCCATATTTTGAGGATTCTACACTGTCATCTTTTCCAGTCCTGGCACCAGTGTGCCTACTAGGTTTGGGCACTTTTTTATCCTGGGTCTTGTGCACCCAGCTAACTTTTTTAATTTTTAACCTACTTCTGTCTAATGTAGACCAGTTGTTGTACCTTGAGGAATAATATTTAAATTCTCTCTGAGTTCCTACTACTGAATTCATATCTTCAATACCAAATATTTTCATATTTTCTTCGGACATCTACCCTGTTTTGTTATATTTCGCTTCTATGCACCACATATACATCCTCACTGTTGCAAATTAATTTTTAGGCTCCAGTAGTATTCCCTGCTGAAAACTGATTATTTCTCCCAAAAATGTTTTAAGCTCTGTAATAGCGGTTTTAGGTGGAATATAAATACATGCCAGCATAATCTTCATCCCTTGGCAATAGCCCCTTACTACCAAAATCTACCATAATTATCTTTTTCCCTCTTCTATGACTATTGGAGCTCCTCCATCAATTAATATAAGTACGCCTCTTTCCCTTTGCCCATGATAGTTTGATGGATATCCATCCTGAAATCCTTTCTTTATTATATTTACTTTATCATTTTTTTCCAAATGTGTCTAATGCAGCATTGCTATTTGCAATCTACATTTCTTAATATAATTAAACATGTATTTTTTTCCTTGTTTTCTATACCTGTGAAACCATTCATATTCCATGATAATATGGAAAAGTCATCATTATAATAAGAAGTCATTATTGCCACCTATTATATATGTAAGCTTTTTAAATGTCTATTTCCAACTCTTGAGATATATGCACCCCTTAACATTTGTCAGGTTGATCCTTTATACATTTTTTTCTTATCAACATTGAAACCTATGTCACATTTTACAAGACTTTTTGTTTTAATAAAAACCCTTAAGAAAAAAAAACACTGCCAAAATACCCTATGACCTGTTAACTTAATATAATCACACATACACACACACACATATATATATATATATATATATATATATATATATATATATATATATATATATATTGGTCTATATCACATAGTCAAACTGCAATAAGTTCGACTATGTAAATGTCGAACCCGGAAGTTCAAAATGCAATAACTTCGAACACTCAGAACAGTGATTTTTTTTACCAAGGAAAAAAAATCACTGTACCGGTACAAAACAAAAAAACACATATACACTTCAAACTGTTCTAATGGGGCTTTGCCCACACTAACATGGGGCTGTGCCCCCCCACCCCCTACTTAAATATACCAACTACCAGATCACATCACAGTGGAGGAAATCGCAAAGCCGTGCTAACGGCCCACCAATTTTTTTCCCTGGAAAAAAATTTGGTGTTCCGCAGCTTCGCTATTTTGACATTTCGAACTTCCCAGTTCAATGTTACGGTGTTCAGACACCTGTGCGTTTGAGCATCTAATATAGACCCTATATATATATATATATATATATATATATATATATATATATATATATATATATATATTCAAATAATGATGTTTAACCTTCATAATATGAACAATTATTCCAAACAGACAGCTGCAAAGACAGGTCTGAACTAACCTAAAGTTCAGGTTATCCATGTCAAGATGCATGTTATTCCTTGTGCCTCTACATAAACTAATTGGCATCTGTTCTTTTTTATCTTAACTCCCATGCCAGATATAAAAATACAACTTGCATGCTTTCAAAAAATTTAATTTTAGCCTTGAAACCAGTGCTTTGGTTTTCTATAATCAGCTTGTCTCCATGGAACCATAAGAGACAAAAATGTAGCCCTCACTGCAGAAACATTTTTCTTTTTTTTTTAAGGAAAACTTTTCATTATATCCAGTGTTCTCTTATTTACTTGTTTCCACTTAAAATTTGTTATTAGATTAAGCCAATGGTCTTAATCCAGACACTACAAAATGGTTATGCAAGACTATACCTAGCATAAGTCCTTCTTTCAGTATCACTATGTAAAAGTAAGAGAAGACACATCAGCTCTACATATATTATGATTTGTATTACAAAAAGCCGCTAAAAGCCGTAACTCTTGGAGAACGCTATATTTATTTTAAATGCTCAATAAACACATTTTTCATCTAACCCAAATGGCTAGACTTCATCAGAAAAAAGCAAAACAGTGTCAGTTAAAATTCAAACATCTATATATAAATTCTCCGCCAAATGTTTTAATGACACTGATCATTCTTAAAGATATAGACTCTTAAAAAAAATGTTAAACCATGAAATATTAAAATGAATAAAAATGACCTTACTTTGTAACACATTTATGAATAGCCACAACCATGCTTCAATTTTTAATTACATTTTTAATACATTTGTAGCATGCTGTTAACTAATATATATTTGAACAATACGGCAGTACAAGTTCATTACGTTATATGTACTTTGAACTGCACTTTGCTTTTTTATGTTAGTTTTGATTGACTGAAGCACGGTTGCGGCTATTCATAAATGTATAACATAGTAAGGTCATTTTTATTCATTTTAATATAACATGGTTTAAAGTTTTTTTTGAGTCTATATCTTTAAGAATGATCAGTGTTATTAAAGCATTTGGCGGAGAATTTATACATAGATGTTTGAATTTTAACTGACACTGTTTTGCTTTTTTTCTGATGAAGTCTAGCCATTTGGGTTAGATAAAAAACTTGTTTATTGAGTGTTTAAAATAAATATAGCGTTCTCCAAGAGTTACGGCTTTTAGTGGCTTTTTGTAATAGTTTGTTTTCATATATTATGATTTGCACACCCCACCCACCCCAACTCAACAACCCATGATTACAGCTTGTTAACTTGAATGTGCTTTTGTATAGCCTTTTTTCTCTTTTTGCATTGTAATGCCTTCATTTCTTAATACTAAAAAAAGAAGAAAGAAAGAAAAAAATCTGTTTACGTTAGTATCTTTATCACATACAACAACTTAAATGTTTTATTATAAAACAAGCAATTTATATTATTAAAAGATTCATAGAAATACTGTTAAGAACAGAAATTTTTATTTACAATTACCTTTTTCCTTCCTCTTACTCTCCCCTCAGTGTTCTTTGAAACATTAATGACATGAAGTGAGGCAAATGACTTTCAGTTCCCCACAAGTTTAACAAAGTCAACAAAAGTCTACACTTTGCACTTTTTCTTTTACAGCCATATTTCACAAATGCAATTGATTCATTGCAGTCTCACATTAATTTCTGTGTTGCTAGTCCTCTTCCTGTTCATTTCCATCTCCCAACTCCTGATTCTGTTTCATTTCCATGGTACTTCCATCTCATCTAGTCAAGTCATGTGCTTTTCTTAGTCTCTCATGTATTTTCTGTTGAAGCAGTGGAGAAGGCTTCACTGGCAAAGTCTATCCATGTGCTTTGTTATCAGAAGAATGAGAAGAAGATTTCCTTTATGGCATACTTTTTGTTGGACAAACTTTTGTATTTCCTCCTAAGCCTGATCTACATCAAAAAATTACTTTGATCCTCCAGGGAAAAAAATATTCTGAAGACAGCTGGATACAGCAGCTTGAATCTCATACCTGTCTCTTGACATTCTGTGATTGCTGGGATACATTTGTTACTGTTCTGCCTGGTGTACAGTGAAAAATTATTTTCCTCAACTACTCTACTGTCTCCAAATGTTTACTTTGCTAATCAACTCTTTCTGCATCTTTTTTTTTTTTTCAATAATTTTTATTTTTATTTTTACATTAATAAATGTCACAAATAAAAACCATCTTACAACATGACCATGTGCATATACATATATATACATACACATACATGCATACACATACATACACATATACATATATATACATATATATATATATATACATACATACATACATATATACATACATACACATACACACATATACATATGTTATACATTGATGTCAAATACCACAGGATATAGGTCATACAACATATCTATTTACACTATGTACATAGATGCTTTCATTGTTAATTCCACAGTTATATAGACAGTATATACATTCGTAATATCCAAGTTATTATTTAATATCTGAACTTGTATGTGTTCTTTGGTTCCATTATAGTGTATTTCTAAGTTGATGTGTGATGAATTATGCTAATATGATGTTAAAGGTTTGTTCCCAAATTTCCCTGCATTTCATGTTTTTGTTTCTTTTATCTATTACTATTTTATGAGCTAAAAGGTGTTGTATAGCTACTTGTTTAAAACCCTCCCAAGAGATATTTATCGTATCTAGCCATTTAAAAGCTATATACAGTTTCATTAGTAGGAAAATTGTTAAAAGTGTATTTGTTTGTTTTCTTGGGATGTTGGGTGGGAGAATGTGTAACAGAGTGAATTCCCAAGTTAATGTTGATGTTTGATAACCTGTTTTTTGTAATTGTACCTTGAGAGAGTTCCAGAGTTTATAGACACATTTACAGCTCCAAAATACATGGATTAAGTCAGCTATCTGGTCCTTACAGTGTGGGCAGAAAGGTGATTTTGATGTGTTAAATTTGTGTAGGATTTCAGGTGTAAAATAAGCATTATTATTGATCATGAGCTGAGTGTATGCTAACTTTTTGAGGGGTAGAATCTTCAGTGTTAGATTGATTGCCTGGCTTATTTGCTGATCATCTATGGATGGTTTAATTTTCTCCAGTAGTTAGAGAAGAGGAGGTCCTTCTGGTATTTGATTTCATTTATCATTTTATATGAATTGGTAATAGTTTTCTTTATTGTGATAATAGTTTTCCAAAGCCTGCTACAAGTTTCTATGTCACTATTGGTCATAGTAATATTTTGGAGATAACTGGAACACAGTTCTTTGATTTGTTTTAGGATTATTATGTGTGATTTAGGGAGGTTTAAGTTGGTTCTCATTTCTTGAATTGAACAGTTAAGGTAGGGATAGATATCTTGGATTGTTTTATCTTTTAGTCTGGGAAAAGGGACTAAGTCCAGCATCTTATTGTTTATTTTTAAATTTGGGTTTTTATGAAGGGATTGCAGTATTGTCATGGCATGTCTAAGGTTCAAGAATTGAAAGAGTTTTTGCGCTAGGTTGATAGAATGTTTTAAGGGCTCTATAATGTTATAAGTTTGTATTTCTTTCTGCTTCAGGAATGGAAGTGCTTTGGGATTGAAACCTAGAGCTTTAATATATCTATAATATATTGTCACCCAGAGAGGAGACCAATTTTCCATTGACGGGTTATGTTCAGCTATTCTCAATATTCTGTTAGTGTTAATGATCGAGTAGTACATTTTAAAATCTGGTAGATTTAGTCCTCCTTTGCTTTTGGGGAGTGTTAATTTTGGATAGGAGATTCTGTTTTTTTTGGGTTCCCATATAAATTTTGCTAGGAAGGTATGAATTTGTTTGAAGAATATATTATGTATTGTTGTCTGTGATGTCATGAATATATACATTAATCTAGGTAAAATGTTCATTTTGATTATTGATACTTTGGCCAAGAATGGTAGTTTTAGGGTGTTCCATCTTTTGCAGTCTTACATTATATTTTGCCATTTAAGGTTTACATTGTGTTGGTAGAAGTCTTTGTTACTCTGGAAAAAGGTGATTCCCAGGTATTTAGTTTCTTCTTTAATTTTTATTGTGTTTAACAATGGTATTAGTGAGATGAGTTTGGGTGTTTTTAGGGGGAAAATATTAATTTTATTAAGGTTTAGTTTGTAGTTAGACATAGTCAAGAAATGTTCAATTGCAGCTATTATTTTGTTTATATCTGAATTTGGTGTAGTGCAGTATATGTTCAGATCATCTGCAAATGCAGTGAGGTATATTTTGAAGTTGTGTATTGATGGAGGATTGTGATATGTATTTTGTTTAATGTATAGAAAGAGTGGTTCTAGGTATAGGTTAAACAGGAAGGGTGATAGTGGGCATCCTTGTCTTATTCCATTTTTTATTAGGATCCTATTTGACCAAGTTTTATTTATATACAGAGATGTGTATGGGTTGCTATAGAGAGTTTGGATGATCTGAATGAAGTTATTGGGTATATTAAAATAGGGTAGTGTTTGGAGTAAGAATTCTAGATTAACCCTATCAAATGCCTTGTGGGCATCCACTACCATTGTGTAGATGTTGATATTGTATCGGTTAGCGTAGGATATTAGTGCATCTAATGTTAATGTATTGTCACTAGTCTGTCTATGTGGTGTAAAACCGGATTGTTCTGGGGAGAGGATTTTTTCTATCAGATTTTTCATTCTGTTTGCAAGTATAGAGGTAAATATTTTAGTATCTATATTTAAGAGGGAGATGGGTCTGTAGCTGTCGGGGTTTTTGGGGTCTGTGTGTTCTTTTAATATATAGTTTTAGAGGCATTAAAGTGGATATCATTTATTTTATAGTTTATTATGTAATTCAGTGTATAGTATAGTAGTTTGGCTATCAAGGGGGAAAATGCTTTGTAAAATTCTGATGTGAGTCCATCCAGACCCGGAGCCTTATGCACTTTTAAGTGTTTGATTGTTGTAATAATTTCACTGATGGATATCGGCTCAGTTAGTTTTTTTTGTTGGTCTAAATTGAGTTTAGGGAATTTCAGTTTTTGAAGAAAAAGAGTTCTATCTTCCTTTGAGGTTTGTAGTATTTGTGCTCCATATATTTGAGAGTATATTTGTTCAAATGTTTTAATAATGTCTTCATTTTTTGTGTAGTTTTTGTCTCTGTAGTTTATTTCTGATATATTACAGGCATTTTTTGTGTTGGCAGATAATTCTGGCCAGAGCTCTAGATGGTATTTGAGCTTCTTCTGCATAAGTGGCTAACATTCTGGCTTCATAGAAAGATAGGTTCCTGGTTTCTAACATATATAGATCCCTTTGCATTTTTAAAAGTTCTGCTTCTGTTTGGTTCTTAGGGTTATTTATTAGTTCTTTTTCAAGATGCTCTATTTTCCCTTGCAGTATATGCTCCTCTTTCAGTTGTATTTTTTTATAGTATGCTGCTGTTTTGATAAACAATCCTCTGATTTGTGCTTTGGTTGCAGCCCATTCTATGTCAGTTGGTACTTGGGAGTTAGTGATATTTGTAAGAGCTATTTTTAGTATTGCTTCTGTTTCTTTTATTACATCCATTTTGGAAAGTAAATTAGGGTTTAATGACCAATTATGACCCCTATTCTCTAAATATATATTTTTGTCCCAGTTAATGTTCAGTGTGATTTTGGAGTGATCTGAAAAGAACCTGGTATGTATAGTTATTGTTGGGTCCATGTTAATGAATATGTCAGAGATTAAGAAGAAGTCTATCCTTGACCACATTTTCTGGCATTGAATAGAATGTGAATTTCCCTGTTTTATCTGCACTGTTCCCATGTTTAAAAGGGTCATATAGTTTGAAATCTTGTTTGAGTTCATTAAGGGCTAATGTGGCTTGTTTATTATGTGATTTGGTCAGATTAGATTTATCCTTTTCTGGGTTTTGATATGTATTCCAGTCACCTCCAATCACTAGGTAGTGATCTTTAAATTGGTTTAAGGTTGGGTATAATGACATAAAAAAGTGTTGTTGGTTATTACAGGGTGCGTAAACATTAAGTACCATTATAGGTTTTGGTATTGTAGGACTATTAAATGTTACATAGCACCATCTTCCCTCTTTGTCAGCTTTGGTTTTAAGTATTTTTTCCTTAAATTGGTTTTTAATTATTATGGCAGCCCCAGCACAGTTTGTTTTCCCCTCTGAAGCTATGATTTGACTTATCCATTTCTTTCTGCTAATTTCTGCCCATTGATCTGCAGTCAATTGTGTTTCTTGTATTAGTATGAGGTTGGCTGTGGTTTTTAATGTAAGGTGTAAGAATAGTTTTCTTTTCTTCTTGTTTTGGAGCCCTTTAACATTCCATGATTCTATTTCCCACATTTATTTATTAGGTGTATTCCTTAGATATGCCATGCATATTAGTTTTGTTTTGTTAGTTTTGTTATGTGTTACTGTGTGATGGTTTAGGAAAGCATCTATTTATCCCCATCCCTACACTGTGCCTAACCACTATATCCCTGGACCAGGAATAATCAGGGGGGGAGGATGAAGGTTCATTATATGGTTTACCTTTACGTCTAATCTTGGAATGTGTTTTCTTTTTAGATATAGATTTACTCCATAGTATCCCCCCTGTGTTACTATAAACAATGTGGACAAAGCTGAACAAACTAGTTCCCTCAATAAACACTGCTACTTAATATCCCTAGCCTCTTCCAACATATTATTTATACAGTGATGGCATTGCATTTAAGGTACAGCATGTATTGTTTTTGTCTTGTGACTAATTCTTTCTAATAGTATTTTTAAAACAGCATATTAATATACATTCCTCAGTAAATTATAGCAATATGTGTACCATAGTAATATTGTTAAACAATCAATCTTGTCATTTTACATTTTTCTCTCATTTGACTTCTTTTTCCTCACCTTTACTTATTCAGGTTTCGGCCTTCTTTGGTGCCTATAGTGATGTTTTTCCACATCAATCTGTGTGGGTTATAAAATATATACTTGGCACCTATTTAACAGAAGTAGGAAGTATAGAGAGACAAAAAAAAAAGAAAAACAGCTTAGCCAAACAGTCCTTCTGCTATAGTTGACATATTAAGGCTATAATTACATTATCCCAGGATTGTTAGGTTATTTTACTAATTTCCTGAGATTACTTCTCTCCAGGATCTTTTAACACATTTCTAGTATTTACATAAAACATTTAACAATTTTTTCCCTTTTTTCCCAATATAAATCTATGAGCTAGCATAATTCTGACAGTTTATTTTTTGCCTATTATTTAAGGCTGGAGTTTCATTCACCTACACAGTACTGGGTGTACTGTTTTAGTGAATGGTTCAGTTCAACAGTACCTTATTTCTTCAAAGTTTTGCTTGCAGGTTGGTTGACATCTATGGTGCAGCTTTCTTCTTTTAGCTGGTGCAGATCAATTTTCATTTTTTCAGGCAGTAAAATCCTTTGGAGCTTGCTGAAATCCATTTTGTCTGACTGTTCTTAATGAAGCCATCAAAAGCCTAGGGGGACTGAATTTGCAAGCCAATATCCGAGATGGGAACTTCCTTCCTATATTCGTGCATCGGAAACAGCAGTTCATTTTTGGTTCCCACCCAGGCTGTACTTCCCTTTCCTGTGTTCCTCATGGCTCACATCAATGACCCAAGGGCCTAGACAGCAAGGGGAAGATTTCAGAGTTGTATCCCAGCTAGAGTGCTCATGAATGGAGTCGTTTTTTCATCCAAGGGACCTTTATCTTTTTTTTGTGGATTTATTTCACTTCTGAAGGTGGAATTTGCTTGAAAACAGCCAGGAATGTCTCTTTTGCCTCTTTGGGGTTAGCAACCATGTATTTAACCTCTTTGATGTAAAAGATTAACTGATTTGGATATTTCATCTGAAATTTGATTTTTTTTTCTATTAGGAACCTGCAGTATGGAGATAGTAGTTGTCTTGCTTGTCTTATTTGTATTGGGAGGTCTTGAGCAAAGGAGATTTTATTATTATTCCAGGTGAGTGTGCCTTTTTTCTTTGCTGCCAGTATGATTTTATTTACATCTTGGTAGTTTAATATTTTAATATAGACAGGTCTTGTTTCAGTGATGTTTGCATTTCCCTCAGGGCTCTGTGGGCTCTCTCTATTGTTATTTGCTGCATTTCTTCAGATTCCTCTAGGAGGGAATTTATTATTTGCTTGATTGTTGGTATTAGATTGTTATGAAGTACAGTTTCAGGTATTCCTCTGATGATGATATTGTTCCTTCGAGATCTTGCTTCCAGGTCTGTTAATTTTGCTTGTAAGTTTTGTATTTCTTTGTCAATGGCATCAGTTTTTTGAGAAATAGAGTCTATTTTTATTTCATTTTCTATTATTTTGGACTCAGATTTTTCCATTCTGGATATTATTTGGCTGAATGAGTCACCAAAGGTTTGAAATTGTAATGATAAGTCCTTTAATGCTTGCTGGATAGGTAATAAGGCAGATTTTATGTCTTCCAGATTAGCTGGCTGGTCTGTCTTGGATTTATTTGTATTTTTAGAGTTGTCAGTTTGTTTAGTTGTCTTTTGTCTTTTTGAAGTTGTGTCTTTCTCAGGTGAGGCTAGTACTGAGAATTTGGTCTTAGTTGTTGTTGTTTCCATATTATTTTCCTCTTTTGACATCTTGCTGTATAGTGTTTTACCAATCTTGCAGTCAGATGCAGGGCCTTAGTAGCACATTGCTTAAGCTGTTATTCAGAAATCTTAGTTAATCCTGCTGTTTCTGAGCTGAATCTGTCACTTTTTCTTCCTTTTTTGTTTGCTGGATGATATTAGCAGTAAATATCTACAGTTATTTCTGTATTATTAATTCTACGTTGCCTTCTGGGTTTGTTTTAATCCAGGGTATATTGAGACCTAGGTGATAGCAGTGCTCACAGAACAGCGGCCATTTTGAACTCCGCAAGAATCTAACTCTTTCTGCATCTTTACTAAGGCAAGTCTTGGCTGCTTTCTCATGGCCAGGTTTGGAGCATACACATGCTGTACCCTTTCAATTAACAGTTCCTGCTGTAGAATACCAGTCCAATTGCTTATTTGTGCCTTTATAAAATTAATAAATTCTGTTCATTCTAGTTTCTCAGGTACAGCAGAAAATCTCAGATTCTTCCTACAATACATGTTCTGTCCTCTTGTTTGTTTGTTTCTTTCGTCTTTTCCCGGTTAGGGGTCACCACAGCGGAACTCCGGTCTGCTAATGATTGGCAGTAAATTTTGACGTGCTGGCTTGCTGGGCCTAATGCACAACCTTCAACGAAGGAATGCCCATTCACGTATGTCACCACATAGAAGACGCTCTAACTGAGAATCGAACGGACAACGTCTAACTGTAAGGCGACAACGCTACCGCAGCACCACCACTGCAGTACAATACATATTCTGTCCTCTAATGCTAAAATTTTTTGAAACAACTCTTCTTGAGCAGTTTTATACTCAGCTACCCTTTTATTAATTTTGCCCACTGATTTTTGTAGTTTTATCAGTTAATCTGAATAGCCATTTAAAGCTTCTTCCATTTTTTCCAGCCTTTTGTTATTTGTGTTGATATACTCATTCAATTTTTCATTTATTTTAATCAGCTCTGAGCACATTTTATTTATTTTTTCCTCTAAATTACTGGAATCCGTGTTTTTTACCAAAGCTGGAGCTTGAACTACTTTTTGCTGAACAGCTATAGGATTCTTCACAGTCAGTGTGAAATCTTAAAATTTTCTAGTTGACTTTCTTTCAGGTTCTCTCAGTTTCTTATTTGTTGGCATCCAGACAATGTACTTACTAGCCATTAACTGACTTTATTAAAAGTGACAGACTTTTTGGCCATTGTCTTTCAGTTTTTTTTACACTGGAACAGCTCAAGTTAAGCTGTTGACCAGTATGCAGCAATCTTGGAAAAAGCAACATTCAGTAATTCTTGAGAGAGGAGAAGGAACTCAGAAAGGAGATAGGTTTGGTGATATGCCCTGTACTGAAGCAGGAGCATTTGGATTGGATGAATAAGTACATTTTGAGTTGCATTCTGAATTTGGAATAAGAGTTGATTTCCTTTAAGTCAATGGGGAGTGCCTGCCAAAGAGTAGGTGCCGAGAGGAGAAGGCATGTGTAGTGCTATGGAGTTTGGTTCTAGGGGTAATGAGAGATAGTGTGGCTTGTGAGTAGTGTCTCAGGTTGTATGAGGAGTTTTTTTTATGAAATCAAGTGGCAAGTGGAGTAAATGCATGCAGTTGGAGTAGTTTGTAGAGTTCAGATCCAAAAAGTAGGTTAGATCTTTATGTGTAGCTATTTGGCGTTTCCTAGGGTGATACATTGATGCTCACAGAGATGTGAGCTTGTAATGAATTGGCAGATGATGGTAGAGATAGTCTGGAGTGTGGTAACGTTTTTCTTGCAGGTAGAAGCAAAAAAATGGTAGCCCATATTCAAGTTGAGAAAAGATAACTCCTTTGTCAATGGCTACTCTGGCTGGTTGGGATAAAAAATGGAAATTCTTTTGACCCAGAAGAGGAGGGACGTTTTCACTTTGTCTATGTGGAAAGGAAATTTTAGTAACTGATCAAGCCATAGTCTTAGGTATTTGAAGGTGGAGTTTGTCTCTATGGAATGGTTGTGTAGGCCAAATATAGTTAAAAAAAGTCAGATGCTTTTGTCAATTTACTGTAGCATTCCAAAAAAAGCATAATTTTGGTCTTGGTGGGGCTAAGAATCAATTTATGATTTATCAGCCATTGGTGGAAATCATGTAAGTCTGACTGGAATTGGCATTGAATTTTGATATGAGTGACCTGAATGGTAAATGACCATGTCATCAGCATAGAGGATAAGTGGGAGATGGGGAGGTAGCAAGGAAGTTTTTTAATGAATATGGAGAACAGGAGGGGGCAGAAATGAATCCTTGTAGTACACCTTTGGTAACAGGTGCAGATTCTGATTGGGAGGATCCTGTTATAAGTATCTGTCAGTGAGAAAGTTTTTAAAAGGGGAGTGGCATCTGGACTGTTACCAATTTCATTTAATTTGTTTTGGAGAAGATAGTGGTCAGTGAGGTCAAATGCCTTTCTCAGGTATATAAATAGGGCACCTGTAAGGAAGCTACTTTCAGAGTTTTTCAGGATGTCATGATTTAGGGACCAAAGTGTTGTCACAGTACTTTGTCCAGGCCAGAATCCATGAATCCTTGTTGACTGGAGGAGATTGGTTGGTACTGTTGCATATACAGAGACTATCATTTTAAGAAGTTTGCCCAGAATTGGGGGAATTGATACTGGATGGAAGTGAGAGGTATCTTTTGACTTGGTTTGATTTGGGAGGGGTTTAATTAAAGCATTTTTCCATTGAGAGACATAGATTATATATGTGGATGAGAGGAAGACATAGATGCTCTTTGTAGTGATATGCAGCTGCTGTATTAGTCATGTACAGACAATATATAGTTCCATTTGTGGGCTGTGAGAAAGGTTTGCCTATATTTGTGCTACTCAGGTTTCTGAAGACATTAGCTTTATATTTATATAATCCTGAATGGGCATATGCTACCCAAACTCTGCCTAGTGTCTTCAGTATCTCCAGATGGACATATCCACACCTACCTCCTTATCATTATGAGAGCATCTGACCACTGCAATGACTTCAGCTACAGCATAGTAATTCGGGTGTTATTTGATTTCATGTGACTGGTGTCTCAGACTGAAAGTTTTCCTCTCCCTGAGTAGACCAGATCCCAGTCTTGATATGAACTTCAGAACTTGAGTGGGGAAATGGCTTCAGATTGATTAAAGGCAAATGATACAGTTATTAAATGCACTGAAAGAATGCCAATACTGGAAGGTTAAAGCCATTATGCTAAAACATGGTTAAAATTAAGAGACCGAATTCATTAAATCAAACAAAGGTGCATCATCTCTGTGTTTTTAAATACCTTTGTCTCAAATTTTCAGCAATAGTTATTCATTGTTTATTTATATTGAATAGGTTGTCCATCAGGTCACAGCCATTTTTAGTGGAGATCTAGGAAGAAAAGCTATACAATTTGAAAAACAAATATAATAACTACTGAAATACAACACAAGAAAGATGCATGATACAGTAGGGTAAGAGGTTAACATTTGGTTAAACTAGACAAGATAATAACTAAGCAAAATCAAAGCACTCATCTGTCAGGCAGAAAGAAGTCTCATCAGGCAGGGGGATGGTCACACCAGCCAGCAAATATCAGTGACACTTATCTCTTCTTTTAGATCTCTGGGTATTTGGCTGGATACCTCGCTTTCTGTTGGACTCTACTTTAACCACATCAGTGTTTAAATTAACAAAACCCTTTTCTGGAGTTCAAAAATCTCTTAGCTCTTTACACCACATGCCATACTAACTACTGGGAAAGAAATATTACAGTCTCATTTAAAATATGAAATCCTAATGGTTGCAAGGGCCTCATCCCATACTCTGTCAGGTTCTACGTATTAGGTGCTCAAGGGTCATTCTACACTCTCCCAAATGGGAGCACTCTGTATCACCTTAGAATGAGCTAGCATTTTTAGCAATAAATGAAAAGTCTAATCTTTTTCTAATTACCCTGACACTTAATCTATCGAAGTTGGAATACATTTCCCCTTTGTAAAATCTATTTATACAGGGATGCATTTGTTTCACAAAAAATCAGCTGTTTAAAAGCCTGTGATCATGCCTCACCTGTCCTAGGTTCCAAAGTATGGGTGTTGATAATGTTATTCATTAAATATTGTGCTGAATTTAAAATAGATGTAAGTTCCTTTCTAATCTAAATGAATGATAAGTGCAACTATCTCATCATGACTCTATCCTCATTCTGACTGTTAAGAGTTATTCCATTGCTGATTTAGGCTTTATTTTTTAACCACAATCAAAGGAGTCAGTGTGCCAACAGACTAGTAACCAAAAAGAACCACACAATAGCACACTGGAGTCCAGTCTCAAATACAAAAATGACCACACAATAAGCCCGAAGGTCGCTCACTTTATTGCCCACACTAACACTCAAGGTACACAGCGTTTTCGTCTTAACCATACAAAGACTTCATCAGATGTATAGATTCAAAAGCAAGCGATTCTTCTTATATACCCCTACCTCTTGAAAATCATCCAATAAAAGCTTTATTAGCTTACTAATAAACACTTAAAAATAACAATTTCTATAAAGTTTAAATCTAATTACAAAAAATATATAACATCTTGAATACTTGAACATCTTGAATAAATCATATAAAATACTATATGACAATGGTTAATACCTATTTAAATAATATAAATATATATATATATATATATATATATATATATATATATATATATATATATATATATATATATATATTTTATATATATATATATATATATATATATGTATGCGTGTGTGTGTGTGTGCGTGTGTGTGTGTGTGTGTGTGTGTGTGTGTGTGTGTGTGTGTGTGTGTGTGTGTGTGTGTGTGTGTGTGTGTGTGTGTGTGTGTGTGTGTGCGCGTGTGTGTGTGTTGTTAAAGGTATTCCCCTCCATTCCCATCTAGTGAACATATGCATTTTGGCTGAATAAAATATACTGTCCATAATAACCAGCCCCCCCTCCCTTATCGGGCGTCATAACCCTAATGTATTGATTGTCTTTCAAGGCGATAAGTAACTGGTATTCCTCTTTCATAAGATTATATTGCTTTCTCTCTTTCTTTTGGCTTGACCTAATCTCCTTCTCCACTTGTGTTTCAAAATTCTTTAATTGTGGATGGAGGGGAGGTTGTATGTACTATTCTTCTTAGTCTGAGTGTAGGTGTTCCTAGTTCCTCCTTTCTCATTATCAAACATCAACTCTAGATTTTTCTTACGTACGAACATCTTAAGATCTATGAGAGTCTGGGAAATATCACTAGAGGTAGTGGGAACAAATTTAAATCCCTTACAAAATAGGTTGAAGTGGGTTGGGGTAATCTCTGCTCCACTATAATTGTAAATACTAAAATTACAATATAAGTGCCTATTCCCTTCAATAACTATCTTGTTTTCATCAATGCTAGACTAAGAATTAAATGTCCCATTCCTATCTGGGTTCAGTAAACACTCCCGTTTGGGTAACCCCCCCCTGTTGTTAAAGTAGTTGTTTACTGGCCCCTGTCTCTTGATCCTCTCAGACCTCCTAAGTTCTGGGAACTCGTCTGAGTTGTCCAGGTCATATCTTCCTTCAAAATTACAGTAATTGTGGTTTGGATCCTGTCCATTGTAATTTCTTCCCCTAGGCTCACCTTCAATTATATAAATATCCCAACAATGTCAGAGAGGGAAGTGAGTTCCATTTAGAACTATTGAAGATTTTTAATAATTGTGGATTGGAAATTGTTAACGCTATAATTGGAGAAAATAAAAGAGAAACAGTGAAGTTGTTGGCTGAAATTGAGAAAGTCAACAAACTCATTTTTACTGATTTGTTATTTACAGTAGAAGAGGAAAAAGTAAAATATTTTAATATGAAGGAGAAAATAGAAGACAAGTGTAGGTTTATGTATAGTAGGAAGTGTAAAAGATTGGATCATGATATTATTGAATATAGGGATAAAGTTTGCCACCCTAAACCCAAAAAGGGTGGATTTAGAAACTATCAGGCTAATTTTCAACACACAAAAGAAGGCCTACATATGGACGAAGGAGAGCCTAAGGGAAGAAATTACAATGGACAGGATCCAAACCACAATTACTGTAATTCTGAAGGAAGTTATGACCTGGACAACTCACACGAGTTCCCAGAACTTAGGAGGTTTGAGAGGATCAAGAGACAGGGGCCAGTGAACTACTACTATAACAACAGGGGAGGTTACCCAAACGGGAGGGTTTACCAAGCCCAGATAGGAATGGGCCATCTAATTCTCAGTCTAGCATTGATGAGAACAAAATAGCTATTCAAGGGAATAGACACTTATATCACAATTTTAGTATGTACAATTATAGTGGAGCAGAGATGACCCCAACCCACTTCAATCTATTTTGTAAGGGATTAAAATTTGTTCCTACTTCCTGTATTGATGTTTCCCAGACTCTCATAGATCTTAAGATGTGCGTACGTAAGAAAAATCTAGAGTTGATGTTTGATAATGAGAAAGGAGGAACTAGGAACACCTACACACAGACTAAGAAGAAGAGTACATACAACCTCCCCTCTATCCACAATTAAAGAATTTTGAAACACAAGTGGAGAAGGAGATTAGGTCAAGCCAAAAGAAAGGGAGAAAGCAATATAATCTTATGAAAGAGGAATACCAGTTACTTATCTCCTTGAAAGACAATCAATACATTAGGGTTATGAAGCCTGATAAGGGAGGGGGTGGTTATTATGGACAGTATACTTTATTAAGCCAAAATGCTGGATATGTTAAATGACATTGATAGATACTCAGGCATTTCTAGAAACAAGATTAATGTTGCATATAGGAGAATAAATTTCATGTTGAAAGAGTTAGTGGATGAAGGGAATATTTCCCTAGAAGTATTCAATTTTTTAACAATAGAAAAACCAAAAATACCATCAATCTTTGGGATCCCCAAAGTTCATAAAAACCTAGAAGATCCACCTCTCAGACCAATAGTGGCTGCTACAGAATCTAAGACATACTCACTGGCAAAATACTTGGACCTGGAATTAAAAAAGGTCTGGACTGAGCTTGTGGCGATCCTAAAAGACTTATGGGATTTTTTAAGGCGTATCAATCAGAATCTGTATTGTGAGGAGCTTATTGTTGTCACTTTAGACATTCAAGACCTGTTTAATGTGACACCTTATACTATTGGACTGGAATGGTTCGAAGAAGCTTTAAGGTTTAAAGGGGACATAGAACACGACAAAGTATGTTCATTAACTGAGTTAATGGATTTAGTGTTAAGAAATAACTTCCTCTGCTTTGAGGGAGAATTTTATAAGCAGACCAGCGGAGTTGCCGTGGGAGCAAGTTGTGCTCCCATGTATGCTAATTTAGTATTATTTACCTGGGAAGAGAAATTAATTTTACATTCTACATATTCTAAACACTGGAACTATTACTGCAGGTACCTAGATGATATATGTATTTTTTGTTCAGGTCCTAAGGAAGAACTAAATGAGTTTATAAGATACATCAATGGCACTACAGAATTTTTAAGATTCACCCACACAGTCTCTGCAGAGAAATTAGAGTATTTAGATGTAGTGTTAGAAAAAGTAACTGAGTCAAGGAATTTTAAATCCAATGTTTTTAGAAAGAGTACCTTCGCTAATTCCTAGCTATTTTATATGAGTGCCCACCCATTTACACAAAAGAGGGGTATTTTGAGGGGGCAACTTATTAGAAGTTGCAGAATGACATCCAATGATGGCGATTTTGAAACTGAAAGCCAAAAATGAAAACATATGTTTATGGAAAGGGAATATCCCCAAGCACTTATTGAAGAAATAATGGCTGAGATTAAGGAAGAAAGAAATAGGAAGTCTGTCCCATTTTAGGGAGGTCGGAAGCACACGAGGTGACAGAGGGGGACAAAGAAGAACAGGATACCATTAATTGGAACAGTAATTTTGTACTTAATTATAGTACGGAAGTAGCAACAATTAAGAAAGTAGTCACTAACAGCTGGAATAAATTCAGTAGCTTTGCAGATTTAAGAAAAATATTTGCAGACCCCCTAAAATTCACTTATAGAAAAGGTAGGAACATCAAAGAAATACTACAGACTAGAAAGAAAAGACAGATCAGAAAGAAAACAGGGACATATAAATGTGGTAGCTGTTCGCAATGTGCCTATGTCCTCCAGGAGGAATCAGTTGCTTTAACCCAAAGAGGGATAGAACTTAGAACAAATGGTTATAGCAATTGTGACACTATAGGAGTGGTTTACTTTGCTATATGTAACACCTGTGGGGCTTTGTATATAGGAAAAACTACCAGAAAATTGAAAAGATGCATTTATGAACACGTGAATGATATTAGGAAAATGGATGAGACCAATGCCCTATATAGCCACCTTAACTCCTGTCCACTAGCCAAGTATGGTTTCTCTGTTATAGAAAAAGTGGATGTGGATCCACGGGGAGGACCATGGGAGACTACTATAGAGTTTCGTGAATTGTTTTGGCAATTAAAATTGGAAGCAAATAAAGGTGCAGGTTTAAATGATTATATTTCCCTGGCCCCAGTTTTGAAGCTTAGGGCAGCCAAATTGTAACTTTCAAACTGGCCACTAGATGGGAATGAAGAGGAATACCTTTAACAGCACACACACACACACACACACACATATATATATATATATATATATATATATATATATATATATATATATAAATATATATAGGCATACACACACACTTTTTAAATAGGTATTAACTATTGTCATATAGTATTTTATATGATTTATTAATTTGTAATTTTAGAATATAACATACAGTATTCAAGGTGTTATATATATTTTTGTAATTAGATTTAAACTTTATAGAAATTTGTTATTTTTAAGTGTTTATTAGTAAGCTAATACAGTTTTTACTGGGTGATTTTCAAGAGGGAGGGGTATATAAGAAGAATTGCCTGCTTTTGAATCTATACATCTGATGAAGTCTTTGTATGGTTAAGACGAAAACGCTGTGCATACCTTGAGCGTTAGTGTGGACAATAAAGTGAGCAACCTTCGGGCTTTATTGTGTGGCCATTTTTGTATTTGAGAGTGGACTCCAGTGTGCTGTTGTGTGGTTCTTATTTTTTTTTAAATTACTGCTTGAAGCTCTCTTCAGTTTTTTGTTTATTTGTGTAAACTGCATAAAAATATTATTTCTCCTTAACATTAGCCAAAATGGGTCTGACTGGATTACCTGAATAAGTATTAAACTGCTAGATAGACAGACAGACTATTAGATAAATAAATGGTCAGTCATAGTCAAAAAGTAAATTAGAGGGTGATCAAGTTATTCTCAAGAGCAGCAAGGAGAAAGCCACAAAACATGTATTGAGGGATGTAGATTGAGTATCACAGCAGGCAGCTAGAATAGACTACTATTGCAAGTTAGACAATCATGCCAAAATCAGTACTATATATGATATTTATACATAAATCTAAGCCATTTGTAACTCCATATTATTATCACTAAAGGGTTGAAGAGGTATACTGTACATTTCTGCAAAAAAATATAAGAACTTATTAATAAACATAAAGGAATGACTAATAGGAACCTCATTTTAAAGCAATGTTAATAAAAATCATGACTACTTTGATTTTATAAAGTTAAGACAATACAAGCAAACTGTGTATAAAATGCATCTTTATGCAATATGTGACTTTCCTACTCAAAGAAAAGTTGTTAACACAATAGTTCTAAGTACCTCACCAAGAGGATCAAAGGGCTCAAACAGATGCCATATGCTGCCCGGTTAAAGAAACTCCAGCTCTACTTAGTGGCATACCGCCTGCTCAGAGGCGATCTGTGCCTGACATATAAAGCCATGTCCATCCCGGAATTAATGGACATGCTGCACCTCAGAAAATCCAAATCCCATTGAGCTACGCGCTCGAGAGACTTGAACCTCAGCACTGAAATAAATAGGACATGCTGGAGGGACAGATTCATAACCCCGAGGCTCCCTTCACTCTGAAATAAAATCCCATTCCAGGTTAGGCAGAGACCCTCACTGACTCTCTTCAAGAGGAATCTTGATGAGTGGATGGGAGATCGTAGGTTTACCCCGGGTATCACTTCTGTGTCACTGTTAGACAGAGGCACAGTATACTAACCTCGAAAAAGGGCATAGCAAAATTAATTTAAAATGGGTGGCGAAAGCCAAACACACTCTGGCTAGGCTTATAAATGCCCTAGGGCAGATAGCCTAGTATGAACCTATGAACCTATAAAGTTATAGGGGTTAGATAGCAAAAGTTGTGAAATTATACAACTATAGAACCAACAGAGTTCTTTATGGTCCAGCATCCAGTTTCCTTGTTGAAATTCCTTAAGTTCAATGATACGTACAATCGCTATTATCCGGTGGTTCCTGTGCATATCTCTCAATGTCTTAGTGCAAGAAATCTGGGCAAAACCTGACAAAATGTGGGGACAAGGGCCCAAAAATAAGGACGTAGTTTAAATATTGCTCTTATAAACTTATAAAGTTACTACAGTAAAAGGGTTTCTGTTAGCATACATTTTCTGAAGGATTTGAAGACTGAAACTCGAATGTATGTCATTATTTAGGGAGTTCAGTCCCCAGATCATCCCAGTGATTTGCCAGAAAACCACAAATTTTATGAGGAATAGCCTAAGAATATGAGGCAAAAATCTGGACATTCTGCAAAAATATGTACAGTTGAGAGGTATGGTCTTGAGGTTACTTGCTAACTGAATCCAGGACCCACGGTTTCATCCACAAACACTACAGATGTTTCCAAGCAGAAAAGCTGCCACTTACTGGAGTTTATTTCCTTTTTCTTTCTATGTTCTCTTTCCAGTTTCAAAAGCAAGGCAGTTTCCCTTATTTGAAGATCACTACTTGATAAAGATTGTGACACCAATGTGACCAATTGTTGGCCGAAGTCCCTAACTTTTGATGTCCATATCTCTTTTCTTTATTTAATTTTTTAGTGCTTCTTTGTTGAGTTTCCTGTGACTAACACAGGATCTTTGGACAGAAGTGAGATGAAAGTTGAAGCAATATTTTTGGACTCAAAAGCCTGTTATCCCTGCATCCTCCAGTTCAGAAGAATTGATGTCTAAGGAATATTGTTTAAATAATGGCGGCAATGATGCCACAAGATCATTTATATTACTGCAGCTGTCTTCCCACCTGACGCAGGGGACTTTCTCAGCTTCCCTATCCCTCATTTAGTGCATACTGGATACTCTTATATTTCACTAAGTACAATTCAGCAAAGCTGAACTCTGTGATTGTTGATCTCCATACAAAATCACTATCAGTACACACCACATCGATAGGGGGTTCATTTCATTTGGGACATTTCTTCTTTCTTCATGTTTGTGCAACTGTGGAGTTGATTAGTACAAGTTTGGGGGCTTATTCCCCACATGCAAGATGCAATTGAGCTTGTCCACAGCAAAATGCTTAAATTTCATTTTTTTTTCAGGTGGCATTCCCAAGAAGTTATGCTAATGCTTGGCAAGTTTGTTCCTCATTAAGTTGTAAAACAATTTTTCCCACCATATCTCTGATCTAATCTTTTTGTTTTTGCAGATGTTGTTGGTAAGTCACATATTTCACATCGATAAAAAAAGGATATGGATGATAATCACACTTTTTACTTGTATCTTGATTTCGTTTCCTAGGCAACTGTCAATTAAAATTTATTGAAAGTTTCGTAAAGTGAAGAGTAGAAGGAGGACCTTTTTTTTAAATCTCAATGTCTTTGCTAACTGGCAAGAAAATGTGGTACTGACAAGTGGAAGGCTTTTGAGTGTCTACAGTGCCTGATAGTTGATGGTAAATTATGTAGGGTTATTGCAATGCCTAAAGTAGGCTGATAGAGCTATTTATTTATTTATATTGTATTTAAGATTTGTTTACCAGGAAAGTCCAACTGGGACAGAGCCCACTTTCAGTAGAGGCTCAGGGAGAAATGCTCCAGATGCATGTCTTTGGTATTTCTAAGTTTGAGCAAGAGTCCTACATTTTCGCATGCTTCTGAAAATGCTTATCCTATAACTAAGATGTCAGTTTTAGTGTGTATGCAAGAATGACACAGTCATCAGAGGACAAAAGACCAATGACACATTCCTTGGAAATGTGTTTTAAACACAGACAGAATCCATAACTGAATCCCCCTTCGATCCATTTTTATGATAATCCCATAGGAAGCCAGCCATTGTGTGGTTTAAGCTATCACTGGGAAGATGAAAAAAAGCTGAAGTTACTGAATACGTTTTCTCAACTCCAGGCTGAATGTTTGGGACTTGTTGCTGTCATAGATCCTTGATGAATTTGGTAGCATTTCCACAGCAATACATTATAACTGGTATAATCAAAAGCCTTTATTAGGTCAGAGAAGCCTATGTGCAGATCCTGATGTTGTTTACAACACTTTCATGGATATGTCAGACAACATGATAAAATTCAACACCAGGATTCTACCAGCATTTCTTAACAGATATGAAGGAGATGGTTTAAAAGATTAAGGAGAAGGATTCATCTCTACAGTGGAAACAAAAGCAGTGTCCTTCAGTAATTTCCATGCAGTAACTTGTCTCCCTCACTAAAGATAGCAGCAGTGTTATCATTCAATTAAATCAACTGGCATTTTGTCATTTTTCTAAAAAACAGAGAATGACCATGAGGCTGTGCAGCACCAGTACCTCACCTCAAGCCTTAAAGACTACAGTTTATATACAATCTAGTCCTGAAACTTTGTTGTTCTTAGCCTAACTCAGCACATTTTATTTCTTAAGTAGTAACAAATCAGTAAGAGATACCATTTTAATAACATTTGTCACAGAGGTCTCAGAGATTGTCTTAAAGTACTCCTTCCATTGAAATTAAATGGATTTTTTTTTTACAAGTATCAGGCTATTTGGAAATCAGAGGACAGTAGGACACTGGCAACTCCAGCTATAAATGATCTACATACTGTTTGGTAACGGACTAGGTAGACTGCTCCAGAGACCTATTCCAGCCATGATCCAAACACAGAGGCATAAGAGTGAGTACAATGCAGTGTTATAGAGATTTAGAATTCACATAGACAGCAATATTCAGAGTATAATCTTGCATAAATTACTTTAGCATACATAAAAGTTTGAAATGTGATTTATGTAACACAGTAACAAATTGCAAACATGAGCCCAGAATATAAGCCAATTAAAATGTATTGAATATGGTGAGTTCAACAATACAGATAGATTCAGGTAGATAAATAGGTGATTGGTGATATTTAATTATCCATTATCCCAGAAGCATTTACACCCCCCCACCCCATCCTTAAAGAGGTATTCAGAGTCTTCTTGAACCTGGATAGAGTCTCTTGATTCCAAAGAGCAAACCCTGTTCTGGAGAAGGATCTTTCACCAGTGATTGGTTTAAAAAGGGAGAGTTAAGATTAAGCATGTCTGCATATTCTCTAATTGGGAGTTTTCTTTTCAAAGGGGGTAGTAACCTTCTTTTAGAATTTTGTACAATAAAGTGCTATGTAGATACGTAGCTCTTGCAGTTATAGGAAGCCATTTTAAGTCTTTTGTAGGTTGCAGTGGTGTGCATGGGAGTCAGCTAGTAAGACAAATCTGGCAATTCCATTTTGTAACGTGCAATCTTTGAATGTTATAGTGTGCAAAGACAGTACTGCGAGACCATATTCTAGTTTAGGAGACAGACATTCTTAACCAGGGCTTTGCAGGCAATAAGAGATAGTAGATGTGAGATTCTATTGCAGAGTTTTACTTGTGAGTAGAGTATATTAATGATATTGTCTTTGTGGATTGTAAAGTTTAGAGGAAGATCAAGGTTTAAACCTACATATTTGTACTCTGTTACACATGGAATATTATTGTTTTGATTGTCAGATATATTAATAGTTGGAATGTGTGGAAATTTGTGAGAAGAGGAGAAAAGCATAACATTTTTTGTGAGTAATATGGAGCTTATTTTGTTTGGATCACTGACAGAGATCAGAGGACTGTTGAAGCTGAGTTGACAGGCTGGTAGGGCTTTGTTTGCTTGAAGTAAAAGTATGTCATCTGCATACAGAGTGAAGTTAAGATCTGGCAAATCTTCAACAATAAGAGGAGACCCAAAACACGCATGTAGGACTGGTGCAAGGTTACAAACCATATAAACTCCCAACAAAACGAACCAGCACCCAGGAGACCGGCTGTTAAAATATTTATTGTGGCAAATTCTTCATAGAAATAACAGCAACAGCAAACCGGTTTCGGCTAAACTACCATAGCCTTCTTCAGTGCAGACAGACAAACACATGGTACATTCTAATATCCATTTATATAAAAATTGCTTAAAGTGACAAGCAGATAAGACCACTTGCACGAACAATTGATATGTAAACTGATCCATAACCCATTTATGAAACATAATAATGTACAAAAACTATTATTTTTGAAATAAACAAATAAAATAACATTATTTCAGAAAAAATATCACAATATATGGGTATGAACAACTAATAACAGATCGGCAAGAATCAAGACATTTCATTAAGCCCTGGTTTGAATAAAGCCCCCAACCTAGTTATCCAGGAAAATTCCATATTATTCAGTTTTTCATGCCAACCTGCTTTATTGGCTCTGTGCAAGTCTATTTTATCAATAATAGTAAATCTGAATTTGGCCGTATTATGTATCTTAGTATGTTTACATAATGCATTGGACAGTTTGTTATTTCTGATAGCACTTAAGTGTTCACTAATACGATATTTAATTGGTCTAGATGTCTGTCCCACATAAAATGCCGAACAGGAACAAGTAGCCAGGTATATTACCCAATCCGTATTGCAATTGCCAAAAACATTAATGTCATATATTTTGGGAGTATTCTTGCTGGTAAATTCCATATTTTTATAAATGTATTGGCATGCATTACAATGTCCACAGGGATAACATCCTCTCAATTGATCACCCAATATAGTGGTTTGTATTGGTCTAGGAGGATTATACCTCTTATAGTGTGTAAAATGACTATTTAATGTTCTTCCCCTCTTGTATGAAAAAGAACACGTACCAGGTAATATTTCACCAAGATGTTCATAAGCTCTTAGAATCCCCCAATGATTATTGACAATTTGTCTGAACAAGGGTGTATTATTTCCAAATGTGGTTATGAACCTAATCTTCTGGTCACTATTATTTGTTTGATTCAATTGCTTATAACAAAGCAATTCTGACCTAGAGGTATTTCTAACTTGATTTTTGGTTAGATTGATACGATCAGGATGGTAACCCCTATCAATGAACCTCTGTGCCAAATTCTTCTCACATATTAATTGTGCCTCCTCTGATGAACATATACGTTTGGTCCGCAAAAATTGTGATTTAGGAATGTTGTTGATGATGTGGCGGGGATGATTACTGGTGGCATGAAGAAGAGTATTGTATTGTGGAAATTTCCTATGAACTTTGGTGGCCAAAGTGTGATCACTTTGTCTGGAAACTACCACATCCAAAAATATTATTTCTTGGTATTGTATTTGTAGTGTAAAATGAATACCCATATCATTGTTGTTCAAATATCTCATAAACTCATCAGCCGAATCCAAATCACCCTGCCACACCATCCAACAATCATCTAAATATCTGCGCCAAATATCCAATTCCTGAATATATCTGTTATGATTGGAGTCATAGATGTATTGCTGTTCAAAAAAGCCCATAAATAAATCAGCATAAATGGGAGCAAAAGAAGCTCCCATAGCCGTACCCCTCATCTGCCAATAGACCTATCCTTCAAAATGAAATACATTTTTCGTCAAGACACATTCAGTAAGTTGTATAAGAAAATTATTGAATTCAGGGCAATATAGCTTAGCTTTATCCAACCAAAATGCAACAGCCGATATTCCTGCATTATGTGGAATGTTAGTATAAAGAGATGTTACATCCAGAGTACATAACCGCCAATTATCTTCCAACTGTGTGTCTTGTACTATCTGTAGAAATTCTGTGGTATCTTTAAGCCTAGATCTAACCAGCTTGAGTAATGGTTTTAGATGGAACGTCAAAAAGGCATAAAGAGGTTCAGTTAATGAGCCATTACCCGATACAATGGGCCTGCCAGGAGGATTTTTCGGGTCCTTATTAATTTTAGGAAGCAAATATAAATATTGAGCTTGAGGATCCGATACTTTGAGCTGTTTACATATATTGCCAGTAATGATGTTATCCTCCACAGCTAAATCTAACATAGAATCAATATGGCTTTTAAAATTTGGAGTCGGATCGACCACAAGTTGACTGTAAAACTTACGATCAGACAGTTGTCTAATAGCCTCAGCACGGTACATGGACCAGTCCATAACCACAATAACTCCACCCTTATCCACAGAAGTGATAACAATATCATGGTTAGATTTTAAATCAATTAACGCTTGTTGTTCATCCACAGTGAGATTATATTTTGGAGACTGATGACTTAGGGAGAAATGCAACTCCTTAGTCACACATTCTTTAAAAATGGATACATATTTATCCATAGGTGTCTGAAAATTAGATGGACCAAATCTAAAACAAGTTGATCTTTGAGAATCAAGTGTATCTGAAAAAAATATTTTTAAATTAATCAACCTGCAGAAATCATGCAACTCATTGATCAATATATGTTCTGGAACAGATACAGCCGGCACAAAATTCAAACCCTTATTCAACAGTTTTATTTGAGCATCAGACAGTTCCAGAGATGAAATATTGTACACATTGTTTATTGTTTCACAATTGTTTGTAATAGTGTGATCAAATTTGGTCCTCTTATGTCTATGTTTTCTCCCACCCCTGCGTTTGCTTGATCTAAAGGGATCAAGGAGTCATCAGACTGTCTTCGTTTAGCTACTGGGGAATCTTGGAGGGGAGGGCCATCATAGTCAGTGGTGGATGAATTATCATCTTCAGATGTCCCACTCATAATAGGGGTGTTTTTCTTCAATATGGATCTGGGTCGTTTGCGCCTATTGTGTGTTCTGAAACTGGAATCATTGAATCTGACAGTTTTTTGTACCATGAAAGGTTTACCCTTCTCATAGTCTGCCAAATCTCGGTTAAATTTGTAAGTTTTCTTTTTAACCAATTGTTCCTCTAACTGTGCTAAATCCTTAGCCAAATTAGAAATATGATTATGGTAAAAAGACTCTGATTCATATTTCTGGGCTTCTAAACAATTTTGATGAATTTCAATGGCCTGGCAATCTATAATACATTCATAATATGATATGAGAGTGTCTACAAAAAGCATGTACCGTGCTGAGGCTATTAGACAACTGTCTGATCGTAAGTTTTACAGTCAACTTGTGGTCGATCCGACTCCAAATTTTAAAAGCCATATTGATTCTATGTTAGATTTAGCTGTGGAGGATAACATCATTACTGGCAATATATATAAACAGCTCAAAGTATCGGATCCTCAAGCTCAATATTTATATTTGCTTCCTAAAATTCATAAGGACCCGAAAAATCCTCCTGGCAGGCCCATTGTATCGGGTAATGGCTCATTAACTGAACCTCTTTCTGCCTTTTTGACGTTCCATCTAAAACCATTACTCAAGCTGGTTAGATCTAGGCTTAAAGATACCACAGAATTTCTACAGATAGTACAAGACACACAGTTGGAAGATAATTGGTGGTTATGTACTCTGGATGTAACATCTCTTTATACTAACATTCTACATAATGCAGGAATATCGGCTGTTGCATTTTGATTGGATAAAGCTAAGCTATATAGCTCTGAATTCAATAATTTTCTTATACAACTTACTGAATGTGTATTGACGAAAAATGTATTTCATTTTGAAGGACAGGTCTATTGGCAGATGAGGGGTACAGCTATGGGAGCTTCTTTTGCTCCCATTTATGCCGATTTATTTATGGACTTTTTTGAACAACAATACATCTATGACTCCAATCATAACAGATATATTCAGGAATTGGATATTTGGCGCAGATATTTAGATGATTGTTGGATGGTGTGGCGGGGTGATTTGGATTCGGCTGATGAGTTTATGAGATATTTGAACAACAATGATATGGGTATTCATTTTACACTACAAATACAATACCAAGAAATAATATTTTTGGATGTGGTAGTTTCCAGACAAAGTGATCACACTTTGGCTACCAAAGTTCATAGGAAATTTCCACAATACAATACTCTTCTTCATGCCACCAGTAATCATCCCCGCCACATCAACAACAACATTCCTAAATCACAATTTTTGCGGACCAAATGTATATGTTCATCAGAGGAGGCACAATTAATATGTGAGAAGGATTTGGCACAGAGGTTCATTGATAGGGGTTACCATCCTGATCGTATCAATCTAACCAAAAATCAAGTTAGAAATACCTCTAGATCAGAATTGCTTTGTTATAAGCAATCGAATCAAACAAATAATAGTGACCAGAAGATTAGGTTCATAACCACATTTGGTAATAATACACCCTTGTTCAGACAAATTGTCAATAATCATTGGGGGATTCTAAGAGCTCATGAACATCTTGGTGAAATATTACCTGATACGTGTTCTTTTTCATACAAGAGGGGAAGAACATTAAATAGTCATTTTACACACTATAAGAGGTATAATCCTCCTAGACCAATACAAACCACTATATTGGGTGATCAATTGAGAGGATGTTATCCCTGTGGACATTGTAATGCATGCCAATACATTTATAAAAATATGGAATTTACCAGCAAGAATACTCCCAAAATATATGACATTAATGTTTTTGGCAATTGCAATATGGATTGGGTAATATACCTGGCTACTTGCTCCTGTTCGGCATTTTATGTGGGACAGACATCTAGACCAATTAAATATCGTATTAGTGAACACTTAAGTGCTATCAGAAATAACAAACTGTCCAATACATTATGTAAACATACTAAGATACATAATACGGCCAAATTCAGATTTACTATTATTGATTCTTGCCGATCTGTTATTAGTTGTTCATACCCATATATTGTGATATTTTTTCTGAAATAATGTTATTTTATTTGTTTATTTCAAAAATAATAGTCTTTGTACATTATTATGTTTCATAAATGGGTCATGGACCAGTTTACATATCAATTGTTCATGCAAGTGGTCTTATGTGCTTGTCACTTTAAGCAATTCTTATATAAATGGATATTAGAATGCACCGTGTGTTTGTCTGTCTGCACTGAAGAAGGCTATGGTAGTTTAGCCGAAACCGGTTTGCTGTTGCTGTTATTTCTATAAAGAATTTGCCACAATAAATATTTTAATAGCCGGTCTCCTGGGTGCTGGTTCGTTTTGTTGGAAATCTTCAACAATGTCATTAATAAACAACCAAAATAGTAGGGGACCTAAAACAGAGCCTAGGTGGGTTCCTGTATTAAGGATGCCATTAGTTGTCAATGATATTTCCACCAAAGCTGAATTTAAGTAATTTAGCCAGCAGCAGTTTATGGTTAGCAGTTTCAAAGACATGAGTCAAGCCCACAAAATACCTGCAGTAAGAAGGCTATTATTGTTACTTCCAATAGTGTCTGTAGCAGAAAGAAAATCTGTGTACAAGTACTACAGCCATTTCTGAATCCATTTTGTCCATCAAAGTGAAGCCCATACCTCTTGACGTGTTTCAACAGCTGTTTATACAGAACTGTCAAATATTTTAGCAATAGAACAAAGAGTACAGATTGATTGCATGCCTTAATATGTTATGGGTTGGGGTACCTTAGACAGAAGTATACTGATGGAATGCTTCCAAGCAGGTGGCATACAACATGCGGAAATAAACAAGTTATAAGTACATGTTAGGGGGTTGGCTATTTTGTTTGTTGATTCCTAAGGAAAATAGGATACAGACAAGTGAATTTAGAGGAGGAAGGTTTTAAGTTCTGCATCAGGTTCTTAAGTTTCCTTTTCAGACGTTGCAGAGAAGTGGAATGTTGCGGCACACTCAGCAAGACAGTAAAGTTAAGAATGAGCTTTATACTGCAGAGCTGATGGTTGGTACAACGGGTAAGAAATGTGTTTGTGATGATTTCTAATAACTAAATGATAACGTTTATTTACTCCTGTTGGAGGCATTATTAGTATGATGGGATGTGTTGGAAAGCTATCCAGTTACAGCTTGATTTCATTCCAGAAGTTTTTAGAATTACTGGTAGCAGGTAATTTGACTTTACTGGGTTAGTAACTATTCTAATTTACATTCTTAAGGAGATGCAATTTCTATGTAATAGTACATTAGAAGGATTTTCCTTCCAAGATGGCACGGCTTTATCCTTTTGTTTCATAAAAGCTTTTATGTCAATTGTAAGCCATGGGCACTTGTGGCCTCTTAGCCTTCTAAATAGACACAGGGAAACTGAGTCTAGGATTGCTGACAGGGTGCAAAAGAAAAATGAGAAGGCAGTTGTAGGGTCACTGGGTTGGTAGCGGGAAGACCAATTTACAGAAATCAGATGAAAGTCAGTAGAGTAAGCTTATGTTGACAGAATGGCCTACCTGTCACTGTTTGGGTTATGGATTACACTGATTTGAAAGACCAGTAGGAAAGCACATGACAGTGGTCATTTAAAAAGTTTGGTAGAATTTTTATGATTATGCATCTGTGGGACAGATTGGTCCCATAGTTAAGTGGTTTCCAGATTTAATGTTGAGGCTAGTAGTTTGTTTTATAATTTGTTCAAGGTTGAGTTGTAACATATTATTAAGCTGTTTAGCTTCATGGCCATTAATGTCCAGGTTAAACTCTCTCTGAATAATTGTATTCCAGCTTGGGCCTTGAAGGAACATTTATAAAATGGTGTCTTTAGTAACTGATGTTGTGGAAGGTGGGCAAATATAGGCAGAACCATTGTTAAGATGAGTATGGATGACTAAGGTTAAGATGGCTAATATACCAGTTTGGGGCTTTATCATCAACCTGATTAGCTTTTGTGGAGACAATGATGTGAAGAAGGGCATTTTGTTTGATTAGACATATGGCTCCACTGACAATGCTTGGCCTACTTCTAAAGTCACTAAAGATGTTTCTGTTGCCCTGGACAAAGGTGAATGGACAAAAGCAATTCTTTAGCCAGGTTTCTCAGATGGCTACTATACTAGAGTTTTCTGTTGGGAGTGATGGTTCCGGTGAGGTCCATTTGTTATTCATTCTACAAATACTGAAGTAAGAAATCTGCAGTTTGCTGTGAGTATTCCAGACAGCATTGTTAGTATAAGGATAGTTTGATTAATTATTGGTATTAGTAGAAATTGTACGATTTGACTGCTGAAGTAGGCCTGGATTCCTTTGTATGCCATCAGATGTAAGGAGTATAAGCTGAAGGTAAAAAAATTAAGGAAGAGATGTATTTTTTAAAGGTAGTGATGAGTCTGGATTGCTGAAGAAAATGTGTTTGTATTAAGTATTTTTTTTGCCAAATAAGTGATTTAGAGGGTGGCTAGAGTAGGAAAGGTATTTATTTTGGAATGGTGCATTAGTTAGCCACCTGGATTTTTGAAGAAATGCAGTTGTCATCGGGAAGGTTGTCACTAAGAAGGTGGCAGACAGTAAGAAGAAGCAGAAGAGAGTTAGATAAGTATAACCTTAACGAGGGCATGAAGCTGGATCAGTGTGTATAGGGGAAGTAAGCAAAAAGGAATAAGAAAGGAAGTAGGGATGCAGTAGATCTAGCAGTGTTATGAAAACAAATAAGTTGTTAGACAAAGGAAGTATGGAAAGTGTGTACACTGGACAAATAAGGCAAATTATCAACTGAAAACAGAAAAGGAGTTTATCTGCCTATTAGGCTTATGCTATGTTTGTTATAACAGAGCTGATGTAGAAGTTTTCTGTCCATAGATTTTAGCTATTGCAATGTTTCTGAACTGATCCTTATTTTCATATCAGATTTGATAGGCAATAGATTAACAGCCATCAACTTCTCCGACGGTTATTGCAATTACGATAAGCTGCAGGTACAACTTCTTCTGACAATGCCATACTGGAGAGAGGTATTGGTGTATGGAATGTGTTTGTCTTTAAGTAGCCTAGAACCTATTGCTCTGTTTCAGGACAGTGTTCTAATGACTAAGCCACACACTGAACATGTGGTCAGAGGAAGAATACCAGTGGAGTTTGTCTTCCTTTCTCCCTTATTTTTAGGAGTGCTTTCCTGGTGTGCATAAAAGCCAAAGCAGCCAGACAGGTAGAATTTGTAAGCCCAAACAGGTAATATGAGAATGTCTGTCTTCTACTGATCAAAATTATTAATTTAGCAATGCATACCCTATTTTCCTTAAGGATTTATGGAAGCCCCTGGCACAATGAATCATCTACGATAAAATGCTGTAATAAATAATTAATAAATAAATGATACCCTATAAAATCTCCCATGCTGCTCAATGGTTAAGACTTTAGCTGACTTTACTGTACCTGACTTCTAAATAAAATGTCCGTTACTGCTCAAATTAATTTTATTGAAAAAGACCTGTCTCCATAGCGTAAAGGAAAGGAGCCCCCACTATGAACAGGTGAGTGGGGATTAATTAGTGTCCCCATTTCTGGAATAGCTGGGTAGGGATGAAGGAGTGTTTCAAGTTTCCCAGAGAGGGAGGGTCTATATTAGAACACTGAACATTTGAAATGTCGAGTGTTCTAATATCGACCTGTTTTCAGCGAATGCTGAAAATATCGAAGTAACAGGAAAACAAATTCTTTCCTATGGAAAGAATTTGGTTGTCCATTTCTGTTGCTTTGGTATTTACAGCGCTCTGGTGGAAAGTTACGGGTCACGTTTTGGTAAGTGTGTGATTGTGTGGACGTGTGGGTTAGGGCGGGTTAAGTGAGTTAGGGTTAGGGCGTGGGTCAGGTAAGTGTGCGATTGTGTGGACGTATGGGTTAGGGTGGGTTAGGTGAGTTAGGGTTAGGGCGCGGGTGAGGTGACTATGCGATAGTGACAGACCTTAGGGTTTGGGTTTGGGTTAAGGTAAGTGGATAGTTAGTGGTGTATGTATAGTTTAGTGTAGGGTTAGGTGTAAGAGTTTAGGTGCATGTGTGTGGATTGCTGTTTGTTTGATGTGCTTGTGTTGTGTGTATGTGTTTTGGAACAGCAAATTTTTTCCCTAGGAAAAAATTTTCTGTTCTGAATGTTCAGTGTTTTTTTTTTCGATTGCTAGGGTTTGATATTAGAACACTCGACATTTCAAATGTTCGGTGTTCTAATATAGACCTGAGAGGGAGGGTTGCTCTGTAGTGTAACTAGGGTGCAGAAAGGATTTTGTAGATACATTTGTCCCAAACATTTTTTTACAGTTTAAAAGAATTTTTTAACAGAATATGTTGAAGGTGGTTTGGTGCAGGGCACAGAAATGGGACCTGCATGGTTGGGGAAGGATGGGAGGAGTGTCATGCATCTGGCCACCTGGTTGATGTGCCCGTAGAAGGAATGTCCTTTTTTATTATTCTTGAATTGAAGAGTTGGTAAGGGGAGCATATTTCTACATGGCTTTGTTCTTTTGCTGTGCACTTGAAGAGCTGAGGGGGTGGAGTGCTGGTTTGTAATACCGGATCAAGATGCTAGTTGAACCCAGCAACAGTTCTGGGGTTGCATATAGTAGAGGGTACTTTTGCAAGCCCAGTCATCCCTGGTGGAGACCACGGAGGATTGCCTCTGGTGTATTATGGCAAGAATTGGGGTTGGTTGTTGGGAATGGCCCAACAGAAGTGGAGTACTTGGTGTGCAACCATCACATTGCATGGCTGCTTGTGTTTGGTCTTACCCACATGTGGGAAGGGTTTGAAGGGCAAAAAAAAAATCTTAAACCAATCCTGAATGTTGTCTGAATTATGTCCATTCTCAGTTGATCCTCATCTTGGTGATGGGGAACAAAAAAGGCCACTTGGATGATTAGCAGGTAGTGAAGCCAAAAAGAAAAAAATAGTTTTATTATAAAATAATTGCTGTGC